>NC_056668.1:117212643-117513220 GCF_018350195.1 Panthera tigris | reverse complement strand
GGGGGAAAGGAAACCACTAATAGACTGGAATTTATGTTGGTGAAGTAAGAGTGGCTAAGAGTCATTGTAATTTGTTAGTCTGATATAAACATAACCATTTTATCCATAGATCAAGGAACTTTATATGTCTCTCCCTAAGTGTAGACGGAAGTATTATTAATACCGTGTTCCTCTAATCTAGCCCAAATGAAAGAAAACATACTAAGGAAGTTACAGCATCCTTTAACTTTAAAAATATAAAATCTACTAAGCTCTTAGTAACAATCTACAAGAATGAAAACACTGATGAGTTGACCATGGTCCTCAGAGTAGTCGCATGGCACAGCAGTTTTTCTGGGTCGTTCTCTTCTGTTTCATTTGGCCCATATAGTACTCCTACAGGGGTCCAGAAACTGCTAACTTTGGTCACCTTACACTCATCAGGCCAACTGCTGAGTTAGCGTCCAGCAATACTGTGCTTCCTTCACATTAAAGTACAAAAGGGCACAGTGACGCTCTCGTCTCTGCATAGACTCATCACTCCCAACTCCTAATATTTACCGAGCGTCTTATACGTCGAAACAGCTTTAGTCAATGCAGGTCAGGCAGTCACATGTACTGACTCACTGTGCATTCGATAATATTTGAAGGGAAGGGACGACAAAGGGCTCTGTCAGAAAGTGGATGGACCTTTGAGCCAGAGGATCCCAAGACCCACATCCTGCCTTCCCAACCTACTAGTTGAATTAGCTTAGAACATTAGTAACCCTCTCTGAATGTTGGAATTCTCAGCCATAAGATGATATCAAGAAACGTAACTTCTGGGGTGCCTGGGTGTCTCACTTGGTTGAGTGTCCGACTCTTGATTTCAGCTCAGATCATGATCTCATCATTCGTGGGATGGAGCCCTGCGACAGTCTCTGCACTGATGGTGGTAGGGCCTGCTAGGGATCCTCCCCCTCCCTCCCGTGCTCGCTTTCTCTCTTTCTCTCTCTCTCTCTCTCTCTCTCTCTCTCTCTCTCTCTCTCTCTCTCTCTCCCCTTCAAAATAAACATTAAAAAAAGAAACTTCCAGGGTTTCATCAAAATTAAATTGAAAACAATTATGACAACCCAACGACCGTACTCTCTGATGCTTACTTGCTAGTCTGTAGCGTTTTCAACATGCACAAGTGAAAACTGTAGCAAAGTGAGTGATGGTGGGAAGGTCAACGGTTAGAAAATAACATCCACAAAATTAGTTCCCACACTGAAGAGTGCTACTGTGTTTGGGCAGTGGATTGATTTGAAGCTAGTCTCACTATGGTAGAGGATGTATTTTATGCCAGACACACTGAGTTACTGGTCAACATATTTTCTATTTAATATTCATGGCTACCATTGTGAAATAATCATGATGATAGGTTCCATATTATAGATGGGCCAAATGTAGTTAATAGAAATTGAGTATTTTCCTAAGGGTCACACCAGTGGTAAGGAAAAAATAAAAAGGCAAAAATTAACCCTTATCTCTATTGTTTCTCCTTTACAGTTACCCTTCCCACCAGGGCTTAAAATCATAGAGTGTGTATATGTGTGTGTGTGTGTGTGTGTGTGTGTGTGTATAGATATGTATATAAATGTGTATGTATATATATACACACATATATACATATATATGTATATATATATATACACATATATGTATATATGTGTGTATATATATACATACACATTTATATATATATATATTTATATATATATATATATATATATATATATATATATTTAACATTTATTCATTTTTGAGAGACAGCACAGGTGGGGTTTGGGACAGAGAGAGAAGGAGACACAGAATCTGAAGCAGGCTCCAGTCTCTGAGTTGTCAGCACAGAGCCTGACACAGGGCTCAAACCCACAAACTCTGAGATCATGACCTGACCTGAAGTCAGAGGCCCGACTGACTGAGTCACACAGGTACACCTCAAAGAATTTTTTTTTTTAATTTTGTTTTATCAAACAGAACCGGAATCAATAGAATGTGAATCGCTTGAATTGTAATTTGCCCTCAGACCATAATTCCTGAAATTGGTGACTTTCAACGTTCCCACCTCTTACATCTTCCTGTATAGGCTACTCCCCAGTCCCAACATACTAGAATCAAATCTAAAAACAGAGAACCAGAGAAATAATTTGAAATGGACTTTTGCTGCTTGACTGTTCACTGGGGCTGTGTTTGTGGAGGTCACTGAAGGAAAGACCAGAACACCTCCACTTGAAGGTACATAATGTCCTGGGAGGCTCTAGGATTCTGAAGGTAGCAGAAACAATATTGGGAAGGAAGGAAATCAATGAGGAGTCAGATTGAGTTATTATAAACTAAAACCAATAAACAGCCCCTGGACTCCAGGCCTACATGACAAAACAATTCAATAATTCACTGTAAAAGTAAAAATATATGTCATTGCTGGAGCTCCTGTAATTTCCTCAGATTAGAGAGGTTAACAGAGCATGTACCATTGTTAAATGTTTAACTCTAAGGAGAAACCAATTTATTTCATGCTCTTGCCAAGTAAACTTTTGTCATTATAATCTTGATATATTCACTAAATTGATAGTGCTTTAGAAATGTGTATTTTCAGAGCCTCCTCTCTAATTTAGAGAAGAATTCAAGTTTAAGAAGATCTTTTTTTAGGAGAAACTTTATCTTAATGACCCTTTGGTTAAACCCTTAGAGAGTGTCTTATTATTTTTATGTTCAGTTTCTCTGGGGCTGTGAAAAAATGAAAGCTGTTACTGTAACTTATTTTTGTTATTTTTCCTGCTGACGTTTAAGAGACAATTATACAAGCTGTTTCTGTTCATCCTCTGAACCACGACATAAAATTCCACGTAGAAGGGTATTGTGAATGAGGCTAAGTCTGCTTTCTTTCTTTTTTTTTTTTAATGTTTATTTATTTTTGAGAGAGAAAGAGACAGAATGTGAGCAGGGGTGGGGTAGAGAGAGAGGCAGACACAGAATCCGAAGCAGGCTCCAGGCTTTAGGCTCTGAGCTGTCAGCACAGAGCCCGACGCGGGGCTTGAACTCACCAGCTGTGAGATCATGACCTGAGTCGAAGTCGGACGCTCAACTGACTGAGCCACCCAGGTGCCCAAGTCTGCTTTCTAATTGTAGCTTTGTTCCATTAGAATTAACTCCTCTCGTCATTAGGAAAAATTATTTATTCATAAGCTATGGCTTCTATGCAGAGAATGGACTAGAAACTATAATTTGGTTCTGAATTTCTGTCATTTAAATAATACCTCCCAGTCACTATTTAGTATTTATACATATTGTTAAAAATGTGCTAAGAAAATCCCATTCACTTGTATTATGTTGTGCAAATAGTTGTTCAGTCCCCTCTAATTGAAAGGAATTATTAATTATTCATTTAATTCAGATAGCAAATCATTATTTTTTTTTAATTTTTTTTAACGTTTATTTATTTTTGAGACAGAGAGAGACAGAGCATGAATGGGGGAGGGTCAGAGAGAGAGGGAGACACAGAATCTGAAACAGGCTCCAGGCTCTGAGCTGTCAGCACAAAGCCCGACGCGGGCCTCAAACTCACGGACCGCGAGATCATAAACTGAGCCAAAGTCAGACGCTTAACCGACTGAGCCACCCAGGCGCCCCTAAGTAAATATTTTAGAACACCTTTAGGTTTTAAAATTTTTCAAAGATTTTACAGAGTCCCTGTATACCCCACACCCAGTATATCCTACTGTTAAAACCTTACAGTAGCAGCATGGTACGTTTGTTATAATTAATGAACCAATATTGATAAATTAGTATTAACAGAAGTCCATACTGAATTTTTACGTGATACGCTTTATATTGTCCTTGAACTAATCCAGGCTATTACATGACATTTCATAGGCACTTGTTGGCTGAGGCAGCTTCTTAAGCTTCTCTTGTTTTTGATGATCTTGACAGTCTTGAGAAATATTGGTCAGATATTTGGAAGAATGCCCATATCCTGAAGTTTGTCTTTTTCTCAAGATTAAACTGAGCTTATGGATTTCTGGGAAGAAGACCACAGAGGTAACAAGATGTTTTCATAATAGCATATTCACATGCCATTTCTGTTAATAATGATCTGGATCACCTGGCTGAGGTAGTTTTTTTTTCAAGTTTCTCCATTAAAAGTTACCCTTTCCCCCTTCCTTCTCATACTAGAACCTTTGAAAGAAAGTCAAGAGGGAAAACAAAACAAAAGAAAACAAAACAACAACAACAAAAAGGACTAGAGAAATTTAAAGCCTCTGACACAATAATCACAAACATTAAACACAGTCCAGTTCCTACCCAGATTGGTATAGATCTACAAAATCATTTACCTCAGTTCCTGTTACATGATTAAGCACATCTTCCTTTAAAGAAAAAATTAAAAGGCATGTCAAAAGGCAAACACAAATAAATAACAAAACAAAAGCTTTAAAAACAAACAACAACATAGAAACAGTTGGAAGAGACAAAGAACCACATTCTGATACAACAAAGATATTAAACTTATAAGAAAGAGAATTTAAAATAATACGATTAATAAAATTAAGAGCTCTAATGGGAAAAGGAGGCAATATAAAATAACAGATGGAAAAGATAGACTGCATGAAAGTACTGAAGAATGATAGAAACTCTAAGAAGGAATCAAAAGGAAATGCTTTTATCAAGAACACTGTAACAGAAATGAGGAATGCCTTTAATGATCCCATCAATAACTGGCTTATGGCTGATGAAAAATGAATCATTAAACTTGAAGGAAAATCAATTATAACTTCCACTGAAAAGAAAATAATAAAGAAAAAAATGAAAAGACCCTTCAAGAATGCTAGGGAATTTCAAATCATGTAACATATGCGTTATTGGAATACCAGAAGGAGGAAAAAAAAAAAAGAATGAAGCAGAGGCAATATTTGCAGTAATTATAATCAAAATCAAGAAATTTACAAATGAAGGGTAAACATTAAGCCACAGATCTAGGAAGTTCTGAGAACACCAGACAGAACAAATACTAAAATAATCCCATAATGAGGGGTAATATATTAAAATTGCAGGACGAAGAGCAAGGAAATCTTGAAAGAAGGTGAGAAACAACCCAACTTAAAAAAAATGGGGAAAAGATCTAAACAAACAACTTGTCAAAAAAGATACACAAATGGCAAATAAGCATTTTAAAGGTGCTCTCCAATATTTGTCATCGATAGGCTTCAAATTAAAACAATAGGATACCACTGTACATCTCTTAGAAAGGCTAAAACAAAAACTGACAACACTAAGTGCTGTTGAAGGTGTAGAACAAAGGAATTCTCACTCATTGCTTATAAGAATGCAAAACGGAGTATCTGTTTTAGAAAACAGTTTGGCTGTTTCCTACAAAGCTAAACGTAGTCATGCCATATGATCCAGCAATCATGCCCCTAGCCATTTACCGAACTGATTTGAAAAACGTGTTCACACAAAAACCTGCATGTGAATGTTGTATAACAGCTTTATTGATAATCACCCACAACTTGGAGCAACCAAAATGCCCCTTAAAAAGTGAATAGATACAATTCTGGCTTCTCTATTCTATTCCATTAGGCTATGTGTCTGTTTTTGTGCCAATACCCTACTGTCTTGATGATTACAGCTTTGTAGTAGAGGCTAAAGTCTGGGATTGTGTTGCCTACTGCTTTGGTTTTCTTTTTCAACGTTACTTTGGCTTTTTGGGGTCTTTTGTGGTTCCATACAAATTTTAGGATTGTTTGTTCTAGCTTTGAGAAGCATGCCAGTGCAATTTTGATCAGGATTGCATTGAAATGTGCACATTGCTTCGGGTAGTATTGACATTTTAACAATTTTTATTCTTCCAGTCTGTGAGCATGGAAGGTTTTTCCATTTCTTTGTGTCTTCTTCAATTTCCTTATGGAAAGAGACTAAATGTCCATCAAATGATGAATGGATAAAGATGTGGTTCATATATAGAATGGAATACTACTTGTCAATGAGAAAAAATGAAATACTGCCATTTGCAGCAATGTGGATGGAACTGGAGGGTATTATGCTAAGTGAAATAAGTCAGAGAAAGACCAATATCATATGTTTTCACTTATATGTGGAACTTGAGAAACATAATAGAAGACCATGGGATAAGGGAAGGGGAAAAAAATAGTTGCAAACAGAGGGAGGGAGGCAAACCATAAGAGACTCTTAAATACAGAGAACAAACAGGGTTGATTTTGGGGGGTGGAGAGGGGAAAATGGGTGATGGGCATCGAGGAATGCGCTTGTCAGGATGAGCACTGGGTTTTGTATGTAAGCGATGAATCACGGCAATCTACCTCCCAAACCAAGAGCACACTGTGTACCCTGTATGTTAGCCAACTTGACAATAAGTTATATTTAAAAAATTATAAAAATAGTGCTTCCATAGGTATTTAAAAAAATAAGTGAATAGGTAAACAGTGGTGCATCCATGCAATGGAATATTCCTCAATAAGAAAAATGCACTCTCAAGCCACAACAAGACATAGATGAACCTTAGTTACATATTGCTAAGTGAAAAGAAGTCAATCTGGAAAGGCTATGTACTGTATGATTCCAATTATATGACAATGGAAAATGCATCCCCCTTAGGTGAGACAAGAAGACTAGAGTGGGCTAGAGCGTGAAGAATATCCTTTCTCCGTGTGGCATAAGCTCCAGTAAAATGTCTTTCATGGAAACTAAGCCTTTGTATGGAGAAGTATCAGTTTATTTCACAATGATTTGTCCTCACCTTTCCCTGTCAGAGCCACTCCGTGATCTTTCTCAGATCTCCCCCATGAGAACCTCATGGGGTTCCTGGAGGTAAAACTCAGGAAATGTGGTTCCCTTTCTAAGACTTTGTCCCTCCGAAAAAAAAGTGTCCCTTTCAGAGCGCCTGGGTGGTTTAAGTCGGTTGAGAGTCCAACTCTTGATTTCAGTTCGGGCCATGGTCCCAGGGTCATGGGATCAAGCCCTGCATCAGGCTTGGAGCCTGCTTAAGATTCTGTCTCTCTCTCTCTCCCTCTCTAAAATAAAATTAAATTAACAAATGTAAAGTTCTCCTTTCACTAGTCTGCACGCACCTCCAGAAATTCAAAATGATTAATTACGTGTTCTCACCCATGGCTCCGTTCCGTGTCTCCAGATCTTGCTGTGGCTCCTCTGGATGTGTCTATCTCTTTGGACTTGGGGATTGCAGTTGGCTTCACAATCCAAGTGCCACAATAGCTTCAAGAAAATTGAAGGTTCGGGTTTTTGTTGTCGTAAGAACAGCAATCACAACTTTCAAACTCTTTTCATGTCAGAGCTGAAAACAAAAACTAATCATTATGATTTTTTAAAGTAATTCAAGAGGAAACAAGAAGATGCCATTTTTAGGGAAGTTGTTTCACTCATTAGTTTTGTCTTCTTTCATTTTCTTGCTCATATAATGGAGGCTTCAGAAAGTCCAAAAGATAATAAGTAAGGTAGTATGAGAACTTGCTACTAAAATTTCAGTGAGTTAAGAGAGATTTGTATTATTTGAATCTTTATGAATAATTATGAAAGCAGTACCCATCTGAATATTTGTATTCATGAAAACCAATACTGTGCAACAACTATTTTTTGTTCTAATTCAGATGATTGTGAACAGATAGGTAATAAGCTTGCTCACACATAATGATCATGTCAACATGACAGTGAGAAAAGCAATATCAACCCCGCCTCCTTTGACTTTGCTGTGATGCAAAGCAGCTAACATTGTATTGCAAGGTAGAAATGCTTTTTTATCTTCATTATTTTTTTCTTTTTTAATCGCAAAGCTTCCCAACATTGGTTAAGAAAACATGGGATGCTTCACAAATTTGCACTCCATCCTTGCACAGGGGCAAGCTAATCTTCTCTGTATCGTTCTAGTGTTACTCTATGTGCTGCTGAAGTGAGTGCAGGTGGACATGCTTTTAAAAAATAGTTTTTTGCTTTGCTTTTTTATTTTTATTTTTTTTTAATTTTTTTAATGTTTATTTATTTTTGAGACAGAGGGTGACAGAGCATGAACAGGGGAGGAGCAGAGAGAGAGGGAGACACAGAATCTGAAACAGGCTCCAGGCTCTGAGCCGTCAGCACAGAGCCCGACGCGGGGCTCGAACTCACGGACCGCGAGATCATGACCTGAGCCAAGTCGGACACTTAACTGACTGAGCCACCCAGGCGCCCCTGCTTTGCTTTTTTAAATAAAGAAGAGCAGATACTCCTGGAAATTATCTATTAACCACCTGGTGGCCTTGGAAACTGAGGTTATTTCCTTAATACTTCAAAAAGCCTGCCAAATAAAAATTTAAAAAACAATGGCTAAAATCATAGTTCTCAAATTGTGTCATAAGAAGCCCCAAGAGGGGCACCTGGGTGGCTCAGTCGGTTACGTGTCAGACTTCAGCTCAGGTCATGATCTCGTTATTTGTGAGTTCAAGCCCCATGTCCGGCTTTAGGCTGACAACTTGGAGCCTAGAGTCAGCTTCAGATTTTTTGTCTCTTTGTCTCTCTGCCCCTCCCCCAGCGCTCGCTCGCTCGTGCTCTCTCTCTCTAAATAAACATTAAAAAATTTTTCTTTAAAAAGCCCCAAGATACTATAATGAACTCTCAGAAATGCCTTGGAAATTTTAAGTTTTTGAGAATATCACTGATTCTTGACAACTATCATACATCAGAACTACTACTATAATTTTATCATAAGATCCTGCTACATAAGTTTTGATGAAGTCATATCTTTGCAGTTTCTTGCAGCTTTAAACATAAAGTAAATACAACCAGCAGCATAAAATAGGATGTTAGTAGTTTTTCCTAATCTGTTTCTAAGGCTTAAGAATATGTGCATTGTCCAACATGCACACATTATTCCACAAGCATGAAATTGTGGTTATTTTGGAATAAAATTAATGTTTTCCTTTAATTAATGTGTGTTCTTGATTTATACAGCTACTAATATTTTGGACAGATGTACTAGTTTGGATGTAACTACTTTATGAAGTTCTTAGACGTTCTTTAGGCCTTAGGATAATATGAAATAATTACTGAAACTCTAAGAATACCAGAAACCAAAAAAGGTTGAGAACCTCTCAACTAAAACAAAGTGATGTGGATTTAAAGACAAAAGATCAAACAGTAGAGTCAAACACAAAACATTTAAATGGAGATTTAAAATATAATGTGTTAACTATAATTTTTAACAATGAAAAATGGACTGAGGACAATGCTTTGCAAAAGCAATTATCTTCAGTATCCGGGAAAATAACAGGGAATGGAAAGATGAGGAAATAAGATGGTTAATGGTCCTTAACTCTATGTTTCTTTGATATTAAAGCTGTAAATTAATTTACAGTGACATAGTATGGTTTAAATTTTTGTTCCATTCGATGACTGGGCTAGAGAATCTCTTTACTTCAAAATATAATTTTGTATAGATCAAAACCAGGCTCATTATATCAGTGGAGTATGGTCCATATAGTTTCTGTATTTATTTGCATTCTCCTTAGAGGCCGATCTTTGATTTTAGAAACAGTCAGAAGTGTTCATGTTACTTAGAAATAGGTTTAGTGGTTATTGTCTTTTATTTGAAGCGTTATTTTTATAATTGCAAACATTAGTAAACTGACAGGTCATAATTACATCTCCAATTATGTGTCTCAGATGTTATTTAGGTTGTGAATGCTTATTATAGTAGTTATTTTTAAATGAATACCCCTTAGATTGCTTCTAAGAAATCACCATGGAAAAATTCGAACCTAGTTTGTAAATACACACAGTATAGTTTCAGTTCTGCTTCAATATATGTGAGTCACACCATTTTCTGTACTGTGGTAAAATATACATGACATAAAATTTAAGATTTTAGCCATTTTTGTGTATAATGCAGTTGTGTTAAATGCATTCTCATTGTTGTGGCATCATCTTCACCATTTATCTTCAGAACTTTATCCCAAACTGAAACTCATTATCCACTAAAAATAATTCCCCATTCGGGGCGCCTCGGTGGCTCAGTCGGTTAAGTGTCTGACTGCAGCTCAGGTCATGATCTCACAGTTCTTGAGTTCGGACCCTGCTTGGGTCTGTGTACTAACAGCTCAGAGCCTGGAGCCTGCTTCAGATCCTGTGTCTCCCTCTCTTTCTGCCCTTACCCTGCTCATGGTCTGGGTCCCTCTCTCAAAAAAGGAATAAATATTACAATTTTTTTTTTTTAATTTGCAATTCTCCTTTCCTGCAAGTCCCTGGCAACCACCATTCTATGGTCACCAGGAATATGATTACTCTAGGTACCCCACAAAGGTGGAATCATGCAACAATGTTGTTTTCTATGCCTGACTTACTCTCACTCAGCATGTTTTCCAGCAGTAGCATGTATCAGGATCTCACTCATTTCTAAGACTCAACAATATCCCATTTTATGTACATATCACATTTTGTTTAGCCATTCATCTGTTGATGGACACTTAGATTGTTTCCATCATTTGGCCCTTGTGAATAATACTGCTAAGAATATTGGTATGCAAATATATCCATATTGTTTTATACTGCTTTTTAAAATGAATAGAACATTAATTCATAGAAATTCTTATTAAATGTCACATTTTGGTTAATGTTTTGACAACTGCGAGTTAAAAAACAGGGCGTTGGCAAATCAGTTCTTTCTAGGAATGTTTCTGAGTAGAATGGTTCCCACAATTACAGGGTGTTATACTACCACATACCTCTACCTGATCACATTTATTCTGGTCGCTCTTGAATATTTACTTGTGTGATGATTTGATTAATAGTTTTCTCATTTCCTCTCTATACTGTAATCTTTGTGAAGACAGAAACTGACTTTGCTCACTGTATTTTTACATGTCAAATATAGTCCCTGACATATGGAATACAAAACTAGATACCAATCTTTATATAATCTCTAAAATATACATATACAGCAGCAGTATAGATGAGAAGGAAGACACTCCTTCAGGATAGTCTTACATAGCCTCTTTTTCCAATTTCAATTTGCACTTGAGTCAAAATTACAGCTATTCTTATCATCTTAACCCAGCAGGTAAAACAGAACCTATCAGCACAGAGGGTCAAACTTGCTAGTTTCAGCAACCTGCACTCTTTGTCCTTTGATGCCAACCCCCAACCTTTCTTTGTAATATCTTGGACTTACCCATCTCAGTGAATGACATCAGTAAGAAAGGATAGTTGTCCGATTACCAACTAATTATGCCTGCTACATCACATATTATTTTTTTGAAGAAATGAACATAAATTACTTGTACAATAAAGACATAAAAACATTTTAAAGATATAAAATAAAACTTTCATTTGTATAAGTATAATAATATTTTAACTTATTTTCTCTTTTGCTGGCTTCAATATTGTTATAAGAAACATCAATGTGCCATCTTGTGCAAGTGTATAAAGGACTGTAGCTGACAATAGATATGATGACATGATCTCAGTATTTCCCCTGAATATTTGTTCTTTGAAGGAATTTAGAGTAGTAGTATTTTTACAGTCTTCGTTTGTATTGAAAACTGCATGCTGTGGAAAGCTGCAGAATAGAATTTGAGAGCAAATCTTATTTAGACTATAATTAAATGAAGTTTTACTTAATATAAAGCAGGAACCAAAATAAAGTCATATCCAGGCATATTATTTTAAAAAGTCACATTTATGTCTAGATTAAAAAAATAAATGAGTCTTAGAGTTGATTTTCAATTTAATTGAGGATATTATGTGTTTAGCTAATATGTTAATTACCTATTTCTCTGTGTACACATTTTATATATATAGATATACACATATAGATATATACATATATATACACACATATAGATGCACACACACACACACATATATATACACACACACACACAATTTTTTTTTTTTTTTTTTTTTTTTTGCTCTTCTCATTCCTTTACCCACCAATGTAAATTATTTTAAGCAGCATGTACCACTGGGACAAGTGAGACCATTCTTGTTTCCCTCAACATCACATAATTATATGCACATCAACTTGCTATAACCTGGAAGGGCAGACACTCCTATAGCTGAATATTATACCTTATTGACAGCTTTAAAGAGTCCAAACTTCTCAAGTTCCTGAGCCTTCCAAATTGCCTAATCCAAATTAAGTGAAGGACTTTAGAGGTCACCTCTTTAGTTGAAATACCCCAGGGGGAGAAATTAGAGCCAATGTTTTAAGGCTTATTAGTATTAAATCAATATTTGTCAAACACCTAATTAGTCAAAAAGGGGCCAAGTGTCTTAGTTGGCAGGATAGCTGACATTATTTGACTTCCTAGTCTCGAGTACCTGAGAAGCCACACAGCAGGACCGGAAGGATCATGTTGTAGCATTAACAATTCCTCTTCACAATGAATATATAAGGGTCATAGAACTTTGTGAATCAAATTGTATTACCATGGCATTCAAAGCAAAGCCACTTGAAATGCAAGTAGAAGACTTCAATATGTTTATCTAACATACAGATGATTATCAAGTATATGACATAGGGATGAAATAACAACTAGATTCACATATACATTTGTTTTCCTTCATATTTATAATTTGGCTAAAATTCTGCTTGCATTTTTGTGAAGATATAGTTTTATTCCCCAATTTCTTACATTTTCAGTATGATGCAGACTATTATGACAAACGTGTGTTATCCAATGAGTTGTGTTTTGTTGATGGTGGTGGTGGTGCTTGTTTTGTTTTGTTTTGTTTTGTTTTGTTTTGTTTTTTTCCTCTGTGAGATTACCTTGAAGCAAATGGTTTGGGTACCTGAAAGCAGAGGGTCCACAATGGAATTTAGAAGGAAAGTGTCAATTGTCAGATTTTTGTTTTAAAACAGACTATTTTTAATTAAAGTACGTATAATAAAATTTACCAAGTGTACAGTTCCATAGTTTGACAGTTGTATAGATCAATGTATTCACCATCTCAATATATATATTTTTTCTCACCCATAAAATCCCCTTTCATGTTTTCATACTCAATCCGCCCCCCCCCCTTGCAGAGGCAACCACTTTAGGAATTCTATAAAGATTAGTTTGTCTGTTCTTTGACTTTATACAAATTTAATCATACAATATATACTCATTGTGTCCACATTCTTTCATTCAGATTATGGGGTTTCTATGGGGTTCATCATATTATCATGTGCTTCGTAGTTGACTCTCTTTTATTAATGGATAGTATTCCATGATTTGATATATCACAATGTGTTTATGAGATCCCCTGTGGTCACTAGTGTAATGGTTTGTGCTTTGAACGTCCTATCCAGTGAATTGTGTGCGCTCTAGGTTCATGATGATATTCTCTTAATTTTGCTTCAAGATAGGTAATAATGCTAGTGTTTAGATAGGTCTGTAATAAATCTATTAATTTTTGTGTATGGAGGTAAATTTTGGAATTCATTTTCTCTGTTGTGATATACAATTTTTCCAACACCATTTATTGAAAAGAGATACTATTTCCCACATTGCCAAATTATTAATTGACCTATAATAAACTTAAATATCACAATGCCTTGATTATTGTAACCTTAGTGTAATTCTGGTAGACAGGTATTTTAAGTATTCCGATTTTGTACGTTGCCAGGATTGTTTGGTTATAAGAGATACTTTGCATTTCTATAGAATTTTAAATTCTAAAAAGCCTATTAGAATTTTCATTGGAGCTCTATTGGATCTAAAACTAATTTGAGTAGAATTAAATCTTTAAAACACTGCTTTTTGTTTTCTTTTGTTTAGTTTGTTTGTGCGTCTGCGTGGGTCAGTCAGTTAAGCATCTGATTCTTGGTTTCGGTTCAGGTCATGATCTCATAGTTCATGAGTTCAAGCCCTACATCAGGCTCCATGCTGATAGCATGGAGCCTGTTAGGGATTCATTCCCTCCTCTCTCTGCCCCTCCCCTGTCATTCTCTCTCTCACTCTCACTCTCTCTCAAATAAACTGAAAGAAATAAATTTTTATCAAGACACTATCATAACATATCTATTTATTTATTTCTGTCTTCTGTAATTTTTTGCTTGTAGTGTTCAATACAGAGATTTGGTACATCATGAACTAAATGTATTCCTAAGTACTTATTTTTGTTCTTCTGAAATAAAATTTTGTACCTTGTATTTTAACGTATCATGTGACTTTTGCTAAATTTATTATTTTGGAGGGTGTTTTGTGGATTTTTTAATAGTTTTCTGCATACAAAATCTTATTGTCTTTAAATTAATAGTTTACTCTTTTATTTTTAATCTTATATGGCCTTCACTTTTTTTACTTATTATAATGTCTGGGACCTTCAGTTTTGTATCGGATAAAACAACTCTGCATCAATAGGCTTGAATATATCAAATCTTAGAGGAAAGCATTCAATATTTTCCATTAAGTATTATGACAGGTGGAGGACTTTTCATTCGTGAATACACTTAACCAGATTGGCTGATTCTTTTTTATTTTCTCTTCTTTCTAGAGTGCTGATAGATTTTATTTGAGAGGGTATTGAATTTTACTTAATACTCTTCCTAATATTGAGAATGCCAAATGCTTTTACTCCTTTTTTTCTATTAATATGGCTATTTACATTGATTTTATAATGTTAAATTAACTTAAAATTTCTAAAATAAATAACATGTGCCATGGTACATTATCTGTTTTATATAATGCTTGATTCAATTTTCCCCAAATTTTGCTTCAATCTACAATCATTTGCATAATTAGTATGGTTGAGGAATATTGGTCTGTATATATATTTTAATATCTTGGTCAAATTTTGATATCAGGATAATGGCAGCCTTATAAAACTAGTTGGTTGGAAAAATTTATTTTCATAAAATATTTATATTTTCAATTATTTCACAGAATGATAGAATTGGCTATTGAAATTATGTTCCTGGAATTCATTTACTTGAATACATTTAGTGCAGGCTCTATAGCACAATGGATAGTGCATTGGACTTCTACTTGAATAGATTTAAGACTTTTCAAAAAAAAATAAATAGCAAAATGTTTAAAATCAAACATGTCAATAATTACATTACATATAAATAAACTGAACACTGCAGTTACAACATAGAGATATTTAGATGGATAGCAAAGCAGTTCCCAAGTTAAGGTGTCTACAAGAAATGCATTTTATTGGATATGGGCGTGGGGAGTGTCTGTGTGGATATGAGGTTTCTTTAAAAGTGAAGAAAATGTACTAGAATTAGATTAATGTGCTAGTAATACCATTCTGTAAATGTACTAAAATTCATTGAAATGTGTGCTTAAAATGGATAAATTTTATGGTTGTAAAAATTATATCTTAATACAGTTATTTTTAAAAGTGAAATCCATCTTAAATACAAAGGATAGGTTATGAGTGAAGTGATAGGAAAGGTATAGCAAACAAACAACCTAACATGGTCTATGTTTCTATAACAAAATCTCATTAGGAAAGTGATCATTTTTCATTTTCAAAAAAATCTCAAAATTTAAGCAATGCTGAAATCATTTGTGATAAAACACTACAGTGAAACAATATCCAAATAAAAGACTTTACAGAACATTCATGCTTATATTTTAATGGTGCGTTTAATGATAAGTTAAATTTACTTCTGGGATTCTATGTGTTTTTTCCATTTAAAATAAAGCCATTTTGATGTGTATTTTATAAAACAAAACTCATTCCCACTTGAACCCTATCATTATCTGTTTGGTTGGTGTTCCAATCAACATCAGCATTAGGCAAATAAGCATAAAGATAAGAGCGAAATAGATTGGTCACATTGATGAACTGATTATCGATATAGACTATAAATTAATATGGGTGAATATTATAGATATTTTATATAAATATAAACAGCAATAGAATATTAAAACATTCATAATTGATTCAAAATTATCAGTAATTATCTCTGGTGAACATATTAATAATATATTTTATATATTTAATTTGGTATAATTAACCTGTAACATTAAAAGTTTAGGGGCACCTGGGTGGCTCAATTGGTTTAAGTGACTGACTTCGGCTCAGGTCATGATCTCGCAGTTTGTGAGTCCGAGCCCCACATCGGGCTCTGTGCTGACAGCTTAGAGCCTGGAGCCTGCTTCAGATTCTATGTCTCCCCCTCTCTCTACCCCTCCCCTGCTCAGGTTCTGTGTCTCTCTGTTTCTCAATAATAAATAAATGTTAAAAAAAAATGTTGTTAATTTAAAAGTTTAAAACAAAAGAGGGATACCATTAATTCTTTAAGCGGACAATTTTAGTTTCCTAAAATATTATACTATAGCTATAGGTCTCATATTACAAAAATACTCATAATGTAAGGTCATGAATTTATTCAGCAAGAATATATCTTAATGGTTTATGTGAAGGCTACCCATGTGTCAACATCTTTTTTTTTTTTTAACATATATTTATTGAGCACCGTATGTGAAATGCTGCTACGTACTATAGTAGAATTGGTATGATTAAGCACTAGGGATGGATATATGATTTTGAGAATTTGAAATCATTAGTAATCTTAAACCCCATGGCTTTGTCTAAACAATCATGTTTGTCAACCAGGTAATCAACATTCATTCTCAGTTCCCGCTTTCTTTTTCTGGATCTTAATTAATGTGGGAATTAGATTCATAACTAGGTCTTCAAGCCTCTAATATTGATCTTCCTTATTTTCAAAGATTATTGTAGGGATTAAGCAGTAAGAAGCAGAGAGGGCTATTTGTTAAATAAGAATCAAGTTTCAATAGAATTTAAGATATGAAGTTTAAAAGGGTATAAATTACATTCCCCAAGCTAAGAACATGAAAAATGTGCAGTATCTCATTTTAGAACTCCATTGCTAAGATGATATGCAAGAAACTAGGAGAAATTTATGAACTAAAATATACAATCTTGGTAAAATACTACTCTAAAATATTAAAGGATGTCAATACCCCACAGAATAGGAAGAATTGAACTAGTAAATCCCAAGTACTAGTTCAAATGTAAAACTCTAGTCTCAAAATTATGTTGCTGAATTATTTTGGAAAAGAGAACAAGGACAATTATTTAGTTGACATTTATATGAGTTAACGTAGCCTCTCCATGTATACTAGTTGAGATTTTTTACCAAAAAAAAAAAAAAAAAGGTTACCAGATATATATTACAATAGTAAAATGCACCACTGAGCTACTGAGTTACCTTTCTACTGAATGGCTAAAATTGTTATTATGATGATACATATTACATTTATACTAGGCACTCACATTTTGCCTAATTAGTTAATTTTGGTTCAACCTTCATTTGTCTGTTGATTCCAGTCAACCCTGTCTGCTTTTTCAAATCAAGGAGGAGGCTAACTGCCTTGGAATCTTACATGGAGGTTGAGGAAGAAAAAAAAAACTTTCTTTATCCCATGCTTAGAACGTTTCCAATATCCTTATTTGGATTATATTAGGAATATTAGAGTGTGGTGTGTGTGTGTGTGTGTGTGTGTGTGTGTGTGTGTGTGTGTGTTTACGATCAAAACATATGGGGTCATAAAAATCCTTAACTGCCACTTAGTTTTAAATCTTTATTTAAATGATTGTTGCAATTAATCGAGCATGGATTACATTATTAAAGCTATGTCAATATTTTAAGACTTTATTTTTTAGAGAAGTTTTAGTTTACACTAAAATTGAGAGGAAGAAGGGTACAGAGATTTGCCCTGCTGCACCCATGCATAGGCTCCTCCACTATTAACACCCTTCACCAGAATGGTCCATTTTCTTTTTTTTAATTTTTTTTTAATGTTTATTTATTTTAGAGAGAGAGAGAATGAGCAGGGGAGGGGCAGAGAGTGCGGGAGACACAGAATCTAAAGCAGCCTCCAGGCTCTGGGCTGTCAGCACAGAGCCGGACATGAGGCTCAAACTCACAGACTGTGAGATCACGACCTTAGCCCAAGTCAGACACTTAACCAACTGAGCCATCCAGGTGCTCCCAGAATGGTACATTTTCTACCATAAATGAACCTACACTGACACGTCACAATCACCCAGAGTCCACACTTTACATTACAGCTCACTCTTGGCATTGCACATTCTATAGGTTTGGAAAAAATCTGTAATGACCTGTATCCATCATACATCATAATATCCATCATAATATCATACAGAGTATTTTCACTGCCCTAAAAATTATCTGGGCTCTGCCTATTCATCTCTCTCCTTTTCTACCCATCATAACCATTGATCTAATTTTTGAGTTTTACCATTTCCAACATGTTAGTTGGAATTATACAGTACAAGGCCTTTTCATATTCGATTCTTATAATTAGTAATGTGCATTTTAAGTTCCTCCATGTCTTTTCATGAGTTCATAGCTCATTTGAGTGTTGAATAATGTTCATTGTCTGGATGTACCCCAGTGTATTTATCCATTCACTTACTGAAGGGCATCTTTGTTGCTTCCAGGTTTGGGCAATTATGAAAAAAAAATGTTATAAACATCTACGTGTAGATTTTTGTGTAGACATAAGTCTTCATCTCATTTGGGTAATACCAAGAAACATGATTGTTGGATTACATAGTGTGAGTATGTTTAGTTTCTAAGAAACTACCAAACTCTCTTCCAAAATGGCTGTACCATTTTGTGTTCCAACCAGCAAGGTATGAGAGTTCCTCTTGCTTCACAGCCTCTCCAGCATTTGATGTTGTCCGTGTTGTACATTTTGGCCATTCTAATGGGTTGTAGTATATTTCACTATTTTTTTAAAAGGCATTTATATTGACAATTTTTTCTCATTTTTCTTTTCTTCCTGTCATGTTCTTGTAATACATTCAAAATCCATATACATATTCCCAATGATTGATATTGTCAGAGTAAGTAAGTAGCCTGGGCTATGGAATACCTTCTTGAATATACAGGATTAGTTTCTTGGCAGTTCTCCTGGTTAGTTACTTTACCCCTCTAATACTTATGTCTTGATCTTAAAAATGGGGATAATAATAGAATCTACCTCATAAAACTCTTCTAATCTGAATAAAGTACTTAATACAATGAGAGGAAAAAGCAGAGCTCATTAGCCATTATTTGTGTTACCACTACTATTATTTTAAAGCTATGGGATAATTCCTCTATGTCACCTAACAAAATATATAAAATACTTTTATATAGTAGTCATATTGGTTAGTGGGTTTCTTGACAATAGTTTTTGGATATCAAGAACAATGTTTTATTTCTCTCCTTAGATCCAATGTCCAGCAGAGTTTTGGGAGAGCACTAAGTGAATAGTTGAATAGTGACCAGATTTTCAAAGCTGATGTCAAATATAATTAGTAAATTTAACTTAGTTTATATGAACTGGAAACAGTAGTTTTGTCTTTTTAGTTTTTATTACTTTGAGCATGTTCTGTGGGAAAATACTTATATTGAGTTAAACATAATATCTGCTATCATAGAGCTCATGCTATCATAAAAGTCATTCCTGAAATTAGATAGCCATGCAGTAGAATTTTCCTTTCTGTGACTGTTTATTCCGTTATCATATAATAACTATAAAAGATAGTCTGAAATGGTCAATATTTATTCTAAATAAGATACATAAACTCAGAGATAGAAAATAACTTTAAGTTGTCTTCTACTTAATGCTTAGACCTGTTCATGGACCTTTCAGCAAACCCTAGGGCAAGGATTATTCTAACCCTCACATTCATTTCATAGAATAATGAAAACTCACAGTCCAGGAAGAGAGACACACAAATTTAAGAAATAAGTAAAATAAAACATGATCAAATCCATTATAAATTATATACAAAGGGATCTCTAATGTTGTGCTGAAAGTTCTGGAAGAAATTTGAAATCATGTTCATTTCAGGGAAGGACTGGGTACTTTTGTGTTTACTCAAATAAATATGGGCCATGGCTAGATCTTTCGGAATCTGAAAATGAAATCACATCTATGATCTGAAAAGAATTATTTTTGTGTGTGTTTACTATGTTAGTTTCCTATAAACTTGAAATTTAGTGAAGTCATGTACAGTAGTTAAATTTTGCTTCCATCATAATTGATTCAGCTTCATTGACCTTACAATCAGTACAACACAGAACCACAACTAAGAAGTTGTCTGAAAACCACAAGTAAATCAAGTAATCCAGGAAAATAAACATTTTAGATTTCATTAATATCTAAAAACATGTAAATACCTGACAAAGATACTATAGACAGGTAATTTTAAAATATGAAATGGAAAAAACTTATGAAATTTAAAGAAACCCGTTCTTACTTTTGTTGCCATTGTTTTTTTAGTATAGTTGACACACACAGTGTTACATTAGTTTCAGGTGTACAACTTAGCGATTTGACAAATTTACCCATTATGTCTTACCTCATTTTGCTCAATTCTCTTCCTTTCCCCTCTGGCAACCATCAGTTTATTCTCTGTATTTGTAGGTCTGATTCTGATTTTTTTTAGTTTATTCATTTTTTTAAGATTCCACTTACAAATGGAATAATCTGGTATTTGTCTTTTTCATTCTAGTTTATATCACATAGCATAATACCCTCTAGGTTCATCCATGTTGTCTCACATGACAGAATCTCATCCTTTTTTATGGCTAAGTCATACCCATTTGTATATTAATAGATATGCTTTCACATCTTTGCTGCTTAAGTAGTGCTGCAGTAAACATACATATGTATTTTTTTTTCAAATTAGTGTTTTCATTTTATTTGGGAAAATACCCAGCAGTGTAATTACTATGTTGTATGGTATATCTATTTTTAATTTGTTGAGGAAACTCCATCTTTTTCACAGTGGCTAGACCAATGTATGTTTCTACCAACAGTTCACAAAGTTCCTTTTTCTCCACATCCTCACCTACAAGTGTTATTTCTCATCATTCTGATCTTAGCCATTCTAACTGGGGTAAGGTGATATCCCATTGTGGTTTGGATTTGTGTTTACCTGGTGATTAGTGATGTTGAGCTCCTTTTCATGTGTCTGTTGGCCATCTGTTATATCTGTTTAAAAAAAATGTCTATTCAGGTCCTCTGCCTATTTTTTAATCCAATTATTTTGTTGGTGCTGAGTTGTAGAGTTTATTTATATATTTTGGATATTAACCCCTTATTGGATATAGCATTTTCAGATATATTCTCCCATTCAGTAGGTTATCTTTTTGTTTTGTTGATGGTTTCCTTTGCTATGCAGAAGCTTTTTACTTTCATGCAGTCCCAGTAGTTTCTGTTTGCTTTGCTTTCCCTTGAATGAGGAGACATTTCTAGAAAGTATTGCTACAGATAGTATCAATTACAGATAGAGAAATTACTGCCCTAAAAAAGTCCTAGTACTTTTATGGTTTCAGGTCTCCCATTTGGGTCTTTAATCCATTTTGGGTTTATTTTTGTGTATGGTGTTAGAAACTGGTCGAGTTTCATTCTTTTGCATGTAACTGACAGGTTTTCCCAACCCTATTTGTTGAAGAGACTGTCTTTTCCTCATTGTATACTCTTGCCTCCTTTGTCATGGATTAATTGACCATATAATTTTAAGTTTACTTCTGTAGTCTCTGTTCTATTGATCTAGGTGTCTATTTTTGTGTCAGTACCACACTGTTTTGATTTCTACTGCTTTGTAGTATATCTTGAAGTCTAGTATTGTGATATCTCCAGCTTTGCCCTTTTTTTTCTCAAGGTTGCTTTGGCTATTCAGAGTTTTGTGTGGTTCCATACGAAATTGAGTGTTATTTATTTTAGTTTTCTGAAAAATGCTATTGCTATTTTGATAGGAAATCCTTTGAATCTGTGGATTGCTTTGAGTTGTATGGATATTTAAACAATATTTGTTTCCCAATCCATGAGCATGGAGTATCTTTCCATTTGTTTTTGTCATCTTCAAATTCTTTCATCAGCGTTTTATAGTTTTTGAAATACCAGTCTTAAAACTCTTTGGCTAAGTTTATTCTTAGGTATTTTATTCATTTTGGTGCCATCATAAATGGTGTTGTTTTTAAAATTTCTCGTTCTGCTATAGTGTGTAGAAACACTACGAGTTTCTGGGTAGTAATTTTGTATCCTGCCACATTACTCAATTTGTTTACTATTTTTAGTAGTTTTTTGTGTGTGTGAAGTCGTTAGGATATTTTGCATATAGTATCATGTCTTCTTCAAATAGTTACTGTTTAAATTATTCTTTACCAATATGGATTCCTTTTATTTCTTTTTCTTGTATGATTCCTGTTGCTAAGACTCCCAGTACTATATTGAATAAAATTGGTGAGAGTGGACATCCTTGTCTTGTTCCTGACCTTAGAGGGAAAGCTCTCAGTTTTCCACCTTGGAGTGTGATGTTAATGGGTTTTTCATGTATGGCATTTATAATGTTGAAGTATGTTTCCTCTAAACCTTCTTTGTTGGGGGTTTTTATTATGAATGGATGTTGTATTTTGTTAAATGTTTTTTCTGCATCTATTGATTTGATTGTATGATTATTTTACTCATTTTGTTGATATATATGATGTTGATTGATTTGTGAATACTGACCTATTCTGGAATAAATCTATCCTGATGGTGCTGAATGATCTTAATGTATTATTGTGTAAAGTTTGCTAATATTTTGTTGAGAATTTTTGCATCAGTGTTCATCGTAGATATTGGTCTATAGTTTTCTTTCTATTGTTGCTGCTGCTGTTTGGGGGCTTTGTCTGGTTTTAACATTAAATAAGATAATGCTGGCCTCAGAATGAATTTGGAAGCTTTCCATCCTCTTCTATTTTTTTTGCAATAGTTTGAGTAGAGTAGGTATTAACTATTTAAATGACTGAAAGTATTCCCTTTTTAATCCATTTAGTCCTGGACTCTTATTTTTTTGGTAGTTTTTTGATTACCAATTCAATTTCATTGATTGTAAATTGGTCTGTTCATATTTTCTATTTCTTCTTAGCTCAGTGTTGGATGATTGTATGTTTCTCAAACTTTATCCTTTTTTTCTAGATTGTCCAGTTTGTTGGCATATAATTTTTCATAATATCCTCTTACAAAACTTTGTATTTCTGTGGTGTCAGTTGTTTCTCCTCTCTCATTTCTGATTTTATTTGTCTGGGTCCTTTGTATTTTGTATTGATGAATCTGGCTAAGGGTTTGTCAAATTTGTTTATTTTTTCAAACAAACTTCTGTTTTTATTGATTTTCTCTATTCTTTTAGTCTTTATATCATTTGTCCTACTATGATTTTTATTATTTCCTGTCTTCTACTAATCATGGGCTTGCTCTTTTTCTAGTTCTTTTAGGTGTAAATTTAGATTATTTATTTGAACTTTTCTTATTTCTTGAGGTAGGTATGTATCCCTATACACTTCCCTCTTAGAACTGCTTTTGCTCTGTCTCGAAGATTTTAGGCCATTATATTTTCATTTTGTCTTCATGTATTTTTAAAATGTATTTCTTGATAGCTTTGTTGACCCATGGTTTGTTCAGTATCATGTTGTTTAATCTTCACGTTTGTGTTTATCCTTTTTTTGTGTGATTTATTTCTAGTTTAATACTGTTGTGATCAGAAAAAAAATGCACGGTATAATTTCAATCTTAAATTTATGAATCCTGTTTTATGGCCTAATATGTGATCTATACTGGAGAATGTTCCATGTGTACTCGAAAAGAATGTGTATTCTGGTTTTAGTTTTTGAATGGAACGTCCTTTATATATATTTTTATGTCCATCAAATCCAATGTGTTTTCAAAAACATTGTTTCCTGATTTTCTGTCTGTATGATCTATCCCTTGATGTAAGTCAGACATAAAAGCCTGCTATTATTGTATTACCATTAATTTCTCTTTGCGTCTAATAATATTTGCTTTATGTATTTAGGTGTTTCAGTGTAAGGTGCGTAGATATTTACAATGGTTAGGTCTTCTGTTTGGATTGATCCCTTTATCATTTTGTAATGACTTTCTTTGTCTCTTGTTACAGCCTTAGTTTTAAAGTCTATTTTGTCTGATATAAGTATTGCTACCCCAGGTTTTTTTTTTTCACTTCTATTTTCATGGATATATTTATCGATCCTTTCCCTTTCAGTCTGTATATGTCTTTGGTATGAGTTCAGTCTCTTGTAGGCAACATATAGACGGGTCTTATTTTGAAATCCATTCCACCATAGTGTGTCTTTTCATTGAGGATTTAGTCCATTTACATTCAAAGTAATTTTTGGTAGATATGTACTTACTGCCATTTAAAAACTTTGTTTTCTGGTTGTTTTTTATAATATTTCTTTGCTCCTTTATTCTTCTCTTACTCTATTTTTGTTGATAAGCTTCTATAAGTTTCTGTAAGCTTCTATAGTGTTTGTTTTTCTTTCTTTTTACCTTATGTATGTAATAGGGGCTTTGGGTTTGTGGTTACATGAGGCTCATTTATAACATTCTATGTAAACAGCAGTCTAGTTGATGGTCATTTTGGTTCAAACAGATTCTTAAAAAAAAACTTTGTTTTTCACCTTCTTTAAGCTTTTTACTCCTTTTTCCACATTTTATGTACATGTTGTCATATTTTACATCTTCTTATTCATAATATGGACTATGTCTAATTATAGACTTTTTTTTCCACTTAAAGGTCCTTAACATTTCTCATAAGATTAGTTTAGTGGTAATCAACTCATTTACCTGGGAAACGTTTTATCACCTTCAAACCTGAATGATAATCTTGCTGGGTAGAGAACTCCTAGTTGCAGGCTTTTTTTCTTTTCAGCACTTTGAATATGTCCTCTCACTCTTTTCTGGCCTGCACAGTTTCTGCTGAAAATTTAGCTGATATAGCCTTATAGGTTTTTCCTATCAGGTAAATTGTAGGTAGATTTTCTTTATCTCTTGCTGATTTTAACACTCTCTCTCTTTAATCTTTGGCATTTACTTATATATGACATGGTATGGCTCTCCTAGGGTTCATCTTGTTTGGAACTGCCTGTAATTTTTGGACTTGGATGTCTATTTCCTTTCCTACAATAAGGAAGTTTTCAGTTATTTCTTCAAACAAGTTTTCTACACCTTTCTCTCTTTTCTTCTCCTTCTGGAACCCTATAATGTGAATGTTCACTTTATGTTGCCCAAGAGATCTCTTACCCTCATTAAAAAAATATTTTCTCTTTTTGCTGTTCAGCTTGAGGGCTTTCCATTACCCTGTCTTCCAGGCCACAGATACATTCTTCTGCATCCTCTGATCCATTGATTGCCTATAGTTTGTTTTGTATTTCAGTCATTATATTCTTCAACTCTGATTGGTTCTTTTTAATATGTTCTATCTCATTTTTCAAAGTCTCACTGAGATCCTTAACTCTTTTTCCAGCCCAGTAAATATCTTTACAATCACTACTTGAAATTTTTTATTGGACATATTGCTTATCTCTGTTTCATTTAGTTCTTTTTCTGAGGATTTTTCTTGCTCTTTCTTTGGGGAATTATCCTGTCTCCCCATTTTGCTGACTTTCTGTGTGTGTTTCTTTTGATTAGCCAGAATGGCTACTTCTAAATTTGAAAAAGTGGTCTTGTTCATTGAGTCCTCCATGGAGACTGTGTTTGCTTGGTGACTTTTGATGGGTACTGGAGCTGTGACTGTATTTACTCGTAAACCACAGATTTCTATATGAAGCAAAAAATAATAAAATAAAATTAAAATAATAAAAGAAACAATAAGGAAAAATAAGTAAAAAGAAAAAAAAAACAACAAAAGTTAAAAGATAACAGGACAAGTTTTAAAAATATTTATTTCAAATAAATATTTATTTAAAATAAATGCACTGGGGCACCTGGGTGGTTGAGAATCTGAGTTCAGCTCAGGTCATGATCTCACAGTTCATGAGTTTGAGCCCCCATCGGCAGGCTTGCTGCTCTCAAAAATAAATAAATATTTAAAAAATAGAAAAATAAAATGCATAGAATTAATTTTTTTAATTAAAAAAAAGAACAAAAAAGTGAAACAAGAAATACTCCATGGCTTATTTTCTGTGCCCCGGCACCACAAGTCTGATGTGGGCTTGCCAACCTAGGGCTCACTGAGGTTGTAAGCTTACTGTGATCTGGAACCTTTTGTGGTCTGGGCTTTAAAGGTAAGGGGGAAGAGTGTGTCCCCACAGCTCTTTGGTCCTTTTTTAAACCATGTTGTTTTCTTTTTCTCTGTCCCAGTGTGACCAAGGTTGATGTGGGCTTGGGAATTCTGGTCTAGCTGAGCATAGAAATTCCTTGTGAGGACCAGGCCTTCCACTTATGGTGTTTGGACCTGCCTGTTATGGCATCCATGCTTTTCTCCAGCCTTGGCTTTAAGGAACAGGGGAAAAGAATGTTGCCACCACTTCTTGGTCCTTCTAAGCTCCAGCTTTTTTTCTTTATCCCAGCCTGACCAGAGTTGGTCTGGGCTTGTGGGCCCTGTGCTTGCTGAGGTTGCATGCTCACAGTGACAAGAGCTGCCCATTGTAGTGTCCGGACCCTGCTCTGGATTAGGCTTTTAAGATGGAAAGGGCACATAAAACATATATTTCTCCAGTCTCTCTGACCTGGACAGTGTTCCAGCAGCTTCTTTGCCCCTTGGCAGAGTCCTAGTATGATCTCTGTCATATGCTAATTGCTTTTTTAAACCATGGCTTTTTTTTCCCTCTATGGACAGGAAGAATCTGTTCTCCCTCTTCCAGTGCTCTCTCTCACCCCACTGCTGTTCACATGGGGGCTTCGTTATCATGTGTTCATCTCTCTTGCCATTCTGTCTTTGGTTGTTCTGTAGCTGTTCAGTCACTCCTCAGTCTTTCTTCAGGAGCAACTGTTAAGTATTAATAGGTGTAATTAAGGGTTCTGTGGAGGAGGTGAGTTCCAGGTCTTCCTATGCTGCCATCGTGGACCAGAACTCCCTTATTTTTTTTTCTTTTTATTATTGCTTGACTTAATTATTTTTCCTTCTTATCACCTTTTACATGCATTTTATAGAGAGTATCTTTTTCTATCCTACTAAAGATACCTGTGGTAGATAAAAAAAAATGGTCACAAATTCTTTGCCGTTTCTTCCATTGAGAAATTCAGACTATTTCACTTCTCCTTGGATCTAGTTGATCTTGTGACTAGTTTTTACTAATAGAAAACAGTGGAAGAGATGTTGTGTGATTTCTGAGTCAGAGTTTTAAGAGATCTGCATCTTCTGCCTTTATAACTTAGAATATTTCCATCTAGAACCACCATGCTATGAAGAACCCAAATAAGTTGAAGAAGAGGTCATTTGAGAGGAGGAAAGGCATGCTGTCTAGCCCAAGCTAAGCCCCAAGCCTACAGCCAACGACTTTTAGCCATGTCATTCCGCTATCTTGAATGTTTTAGCCCCACTGAAGCCTCCAGTTGAATATAGTCACAGACAACACTGTGTGAAACAGAAAAATAGATAGCTGCTCCCAGTCAACCTAAAAATCATAACACTTTTTGTCTTAAGCCAAATTTTGGGCTAGTTTGCTAGGTGACAATAGGCAAAAAAAGATATGTATGGTTTTCTAAATCTTTATTTCTTGTCATAGAATATTTTCTTCTCTTGTGTCACTGTTCAACCTTTAAAGTTACCTTTTTTTGCCAATTGAATAGTGTATTTTCCCACTGGTACCCAAGTGTGAGTGTGTGTGAAAACATGCACCTGTGCAGCCATAATCATAATTTAATCCTTAAATAATAGTTAATTATTTATAAAAACAATACCTTTAGGTTACAGCATCTCACTGCCAGTTTCTACTTCTCTGTTTCTACTTTTCTTAATGTTAGAAAGTTAAATATTTGAAAATCAGCTTAGTGAGCGTGAGTATAGTGGGTACAATGTTTTATGAATACTTTTGAGTTTTTCTGGAGGTAGAGAATGACAGACTCTGAAATGAAGACTGAGAATGGGTGACAGACATATTATCTTTTTATATTCTTTGACTAGATGAGTCTGTTCTGTTTCATTATACCAAGCATGGGTATGCCTCCATTTTTGTTGTTGTTATTGGAAATCCAGTTCGAAATTTCTTCCATATCCTAGTTACCCGTACTTAATAGGAATTTTATCTTTATAGATGTGTTGGTGTTTAACCAGGAGCTGCCAGTCAGGCAACATTTAAAGGGTGGGGGAATTGTGAAATTTTATATATCATCTATCAATCATCATCTCTGCCCCTGGTTTTGAGTACAGAGCTCCTAAATATCTTAGAATTTCCTGGGTGTGAGTAGTGTCTTTTGTTTTAATGAGACGACTCTTAGTGGGTTCCTGGATAGTTTCAGGATGGGGGCTGACCACCACAAAGTCCATGTCATGATTTGAAACTTGGAACTGCCAGACCCACTCCCGTTCTCTGAGAAAGGAGTGGAGCTAGAGATTGAGTTAATGATTAGTTAATGCCTACATGATGAAGTCTCCATACAATTCCCAAAAGTATGGGTTTTGGTGTGTTTCTAGGTTGGCAAACACATTTATGGGTGGGAGGAGGGTGGTACCCCATCTCCATAGCAATATAAGGCCCTACTCTGGGGTCCTTTCCAGACCTTACCCTATGTATCTATTTCTTAATCTGGCTATTCATTTATATTCATTATTATATAGTAAACCTTTAAATATAAGTAAATACTTCCCTGAGTTCTGTGAGATGTTCTATCAAATGACGGAATCTGAGGATGGGGCCACGGGAACTTGGATTCACAAGTGGCAACTGAGGTGGAATTAGAGAGATAGTCTTGTGAGACCTTAATCTGTGGCATCTCCACCCACTCCAGTTTGTATCAGAATTGAATTGATGTGTTGAACACCAGCTTGTGTCATAGATAATTGCTTGATTGTGTGTGTGCATGGATGGTGAGGGGAGAGGATCCACACATTTGGTATCAAAAGTGTTGTGAGTAAAGTGACAGTAAAGGAAAAGTAGTGAATTCTGCCTGTACACAGGAATTCATAATAATCTTTCCTAAATCTAGCCATTAAATATACAATTCCACTCAAACTATTGAAAATCTAATTTTCAAATAAATTCATTTGATTTGAATCATTTAGATTTTTCATTGATGTCGGTATATTTTAAGGCTAACTAATAGCAATGCCAGTGTTTCTTACTGAATTGATATACAAGCAGAAAAATAATTTATTAGAACAACAATGAAATAGAGTTTGGGAACTTTTTACAGATACTGGGAAAAGAAGGCCAATACGGACATTTTATTGAAACATAACAAGATAATGAGTGTAGTTTGACCCAAAGGTAATAGATTTCACGATTAAAATATTAGAAGTGATTTTTCAAAACCTGGGTATGGAACATATATGCATTAATTAGTTATTTCAGTCCTCAAATAGACGGTCTATTTGTGAGTATGCTTGTGCATTTATGAATAAATGAAATGAGGATACAACAGAATATAACATATTTCATCGTTTATAGAAAAATCTATTTCTGAACTTGTATAATAATTATACAAGGTATATTCTATTTTCAAAATACTCTCACATATGTGATATATACTACAAAAGAAACTACAAAAATGTACAGAGTACTTTCAGCCTAAGACGATTTGCCAGCAGTGTTATCCTCACTTGAAAGGGCAACTAGGCCTTGGCTTAATAAGACTTTGTACCTCCTCTGTCTTAAATCTCTTCTAATAATATTAAATTATCACACTGAACCAACAAAATGCACCATATCATTAATACCAGATAGAATTTTCCAGGACATCCTTTACAGTCACCAAACACAAGCTCTAACAGCTTTTCCAGGGATAATTCTAAGCCCACATCGTAAGAGGGTGCTTGACTCTTTGTAAGCCAGGAACAGTTGTAATATGACATTTTTTTTTTTTTTATCGATACCGTTGTGTATCTTACTAATGTTCAAGAGCAACCTTCAGCTACTTCTTTCTTGCCACCTACACATTCTTTCCTAGTGTCTGTCGCCATGTCAATTATATTTTGTTCACGGGAGATGCGCCACCCATTTTATTATTTCCTTCATTACATTTTATTACAAGTTCATCATATAAAGGATCGTTGCGAGGTTTTATTTGTAGGAGTAGGGAGATGGAACTGTAGCAGCTGTACTCTTGAGGCATATACGAGTGGACCATTTCCTACCACATTATCGGGTGTGATTCCGATACTAATCAACTCTTCTATTTCTAATTCAGATTCTACTTTCCTAGAACTTTCTAATTTACTCAAATTTCCCTGCATCCAACTTTCTCTTCCTATACAGATAGACACATTTAGGTACAAATTACAGACAGACATTCACATAATCAATAATTTATTCATATAAAATTACAGAAAGATGCACTTACCATTTTTTTTATGAGAAGATGTGTATACGTAAAAGAAAAAAAATATTCATGTCAGCAGTCAGGAAATATATTCTCATGAGTGTTTCACCGTATCATAATGAAATTAAAAATCAGTGAAATACAGTTTTAGTATCACTTCCTATGATGACTTTAACAAATAATTAAATGTGAAATCACAATGTTTGGTATTGGCCTTTTTAGTCAATGGCATGAAAGGCCATTGACAGCCTGGAGTTTGTTATCTACTTAATTTATCTATTCATTGTATATAATTTTTTACCTTCAAAACATGCAATATTTTAGACAGTGTTTACTTTCTAAATAATGTGTTATTCCTCCACATCATTGTTTCCTGGGGACAGTTTGAAGCAAAATTACAAAGTCTGATACCCGCAGAATATTTTTCAGGGGGTTTCTAAAAATCTACCTTTAATTGTAGAGTCTGGCATTGCCCCAAGGAGCTCTTGATAAGTTGATAAGCAGGCAGTGGGGGAGGGAGGGAGGAGTATCGTGGAATACCAGCATGTTTGAAGATAAAAGGACATTCTTTGCAAGTCAAATGAAGATCACCTGTTTACAATTTTATTTTTACTTCACCAAAGATGATTGAGAGCTTTTGTAAATATAAAACAAGGGGGGAAAGCTTCCATTTAACCTTCAGTGTCAAACAATAAAAGGGGCATTATCTATAAATAGGTCCTTCTGTGTCTCATATCATTTGACATGTGCTAAAATAAAGACATAATAGCATTGATGTTAGCAGTAGCAAAAGACACAGCCTTTCCTTTTTAAAGTTAATTCACTATAAGGTTCAGATATTTTTGTTTTACTAAACTATAGCTGGACTTTGGGAATTGTGTATCTTACTGCCCTTTGTATGTATGTGTATGTGGAGTGTCCTCTTCCCTTTATTCTTTATTTGGACAGTGTAAGCAGTTTGCAATATTTTCTTATGGCATGCTTATGTCTGAGAAGTAACCCTTTGCATTTTATGTAGGGTCATCTCCTATAAGCAAACAGTAACATGTATGCTGAGCACCATTTGACTTACTACCCATTTCATTTAAAGTATTTTTCTGTGTAGTTGGGGAGATCAAGCTTTGAGACATACAGTTTAGTGACAGAACAAGGATGCATAAAAAGGGATGACAGTGAGAAATAATCATAAAATCCTAATACTGAAGGTTTGTTTATTTTTTGAGAGAGAGAGGGAGAGAGGACAAGCTAGGGAGGGGTAAAGAGAGAGAAAGAATCCCAAGCAGGTTCAGCACTGTCAGCACAGAGCCCAACGTGGGGCTCAAACTCACAAACTGTGAGATCACATCCTGAGCCAATACCAAGAGTCACATGCTGAACTGAGTCACCCAGGCATGCCATAATACTGAAGGTTTCTTGGTGGTATTTCAAAAGGAAATCTCCTCAAAATCTTATTCACAAATAGTTCTTCAGCCTCTGCTTGAACATTTCAAGAATCTTAATATTTTCCATGCCAGTATTTTCCTTACTGGGGTCACACTAACAATAGAATTTCCCTTTTATTAAAGCAATCTTTAATATAAGTAACACTAATTTCCCCTATAAGGAGTATTAATATGCTTATCAATGCTAATCAAATTTATTTATCCCATTTACTTTCACTGATTAAATTTTCAAGATAGATGTGCCCAAACTCAGTCATTCTATTTTATTACTACAATAAAGTTAAAGAACATTTTGGGAAAAATAAAATATTATTCTACTACCTGAAGTTATTTTATTCTTGTGTATTATTTTTCCTTTTATGCTAGAAAAAAAAAGTTTTGTAAGTTCTCCCACTTCCTCCTAATCCTTTGTTATATAGACATAAAGAATATATATAACCTTTTTCCTCATGTAAACCTGCAAATATTTAGGTAACATCGTTCTATTCCTTGGATGATAACTTTATCTAAGTTAATGGTATTAGGTGACAATTAGAGATTAGTCAATTGTGATTTCAGAGCCCTTCATGTTCCTGGTCAATCAATTATAAACATATCATTCAAAAGGGAAATAGTGTCTAAACATGACTCCGAGACTATATACAACTTGATGAAGACCTTTCCTACATTTTTGTTATAACAACTTGTATCTGTATTTACTTGGTCTTGAGTTTAACCTTTCAAGTAGCATCCTTTTCTTTCCTCTTTTATATAAATATGTCAATTCAGTTTCCACCTCTATTTGGTGTAATAATCTATTGTCTAATTGTGCGCATGTCTAATTTCAGAACTGTAGCCTTTATTGTTTCTATAGGTCATCTTTTAGCTACCATTTCAGTTTACTTACTGATGTTAGGCAATTTTGATCTCTAACTGAATTTTATGATTTTGTTTCATTTTATTAACAGAATATTTGTTTTCATTTAACGGTTAATTACAGTTTTGACTATATAGGGTTGAAGAAAATGTAAAAAAAAAAAGCGACACTTGCTAATGGCACGTGGAGATAAACCCCATCAATTAATATCATTTGGATGCCATCCACTTAAAATATTCTTATGTCAGCTGACACCACAAACTGTTTTAGACACGACTGAGTCAGCTTTTGTAGGAACAGTAAGAGAAATAAGGTAATTTTGAATGCCCATTTTCTATGATAGTGTTAAGTAAACTCTACTTTCCTTGTAAGTGCTAGTTAGTGTTTTATTGGGAAGACTGACAGCAATTTTCATGTGGAACAAGCACCACAATCTAAGTCAGGAATGTTCACACAAGACTTTATTCTTACTGCTCCTTACCCTCCTCAACATCATTGAACCCTTATGTACTGAGATTCTGCTCAATGTTTTAAGCCCATGTTCTATTGTTCTTACGGCAATACCATAACAACCTCATTTATCTAAATAACAAGGAAATTGAGGATCATATTTGTGGTTACTGGCCAGTAACGGGCATTGATATGAAGTCACATTTGTTCTCTTCTGACAGTGTTGGTGTTTTAGGGCCTTTCAAAAACAAAGGACAACTGTCTTCCTTGGTTTTGCTCTATTGAGTTATTTGATTCCTCTGAAACATTGCAACAAAACTCCACAGGCAACTATCCAAATGGTTTTCCTACAAACCGTATTAGTTTTCCCAACGTGTTATGCAATAAGCAGCTATTACACTCATGACTATGTCATCATTGGAGTGATGAAGATTCTGCTCGATTCTCCTTGCATTGTAAATATCCAAAGAGCTTGAGAACATTGTCTTTGAAGGAGCAGGTTGGGGTTAAACTCCCTGAGTATGGCCTGGTAAGAGCTACTAGGCAGGATGGTGCCATGGTATCTCTGGTCTATTTGGTGTCCTTTTGGAAAAAGGTAAAAGACTGCAATAAAATTTAATTAGTGCTCTCCCTTTTCCTCTCAATTTGAGCCACTCAAAGACTTTGTATGCATGTTTGTTCCTCACAAAAGAGCTATCAGAAGTATTTTACCGGGTGTTAAAGTCATCTACCCTTGTTGAAAGAGAGAAAGGGCACTATCATGGTTTGGGACACTCTGTGCATTGCACTGATAGTGTTGTGACACGTGCACGAAAGCGCCCCAGCATGCGGACGATCGTCTAATGTCTCAGAACGTCCTGCACTGCACATTTGTAATAAGGGCTGGAGAAGGATTATGTTAAAACATTGAAAAATATTTTTTGGACAAAAGCAATCCAAGATAATGTTTACCTAAATACCATTATTTGTATTAGTTTTTGGTCATTGAAAAGGAGAAAATAAAATACTTGTGAAAACGTTACCAGAGGTCGGGCACCTGGGGTGGCTCAGTCGGTTAAATGTCCGACTTCAGTTCCTGTCAGGATCTGGCAGTCAGTGAATTCCAGCCCCACGTCAGGCTCTCTGCCCTTCCCCCCGCTTGCACTCTCTCTCTCAAAAATGAATAAATGTTAAAAAAAAAATTACCAGAGGCATGGATTTTGGTAACAAATATTACCTCAAATTCAATTTTTGTTTTTTCTGCTTATTGACTTGTGAAAATTACATGGCTTCTCCATTTTATTCAAAAAATGATTTATGTCTAGCTTTGACAATTTTGTGTAGAATTAGATAAAATAATGCAAACACCTGGGTCACTCATTCGATTAAGTGCTGGCTCTTGATTTCAGCTCAGGCCGTGATCTAACGTTTCATGAATTTGAGCCCCATGTCAGGCATCAGGCTCATGCTGCCAGTGTGGAGCCTGCTTGGGATTCTCTCTCTCTCTCTCTCTCTCTCTCTCTCTCTCTCTCTCTCTCTCTCAAAATGAATAAAATAAAAAATATAGAGAGACCGCATTAGCACAGTGTTTGGCTCATAATAAGTTCCAGTAGTTGCTAATATCTGGATTATAAACTTCTGGAATGAACAATTATATATAGGAAAATATAAAAGAAGGAAATGAAAATATATAAAAGTTCTCAAAATTAGAATATATAAATACTCAAAATTAGAATATCATTTTAAATATTATAAGTCCTTTACTGATTGCTGGCATATAGTATTAAAATGCTTTCCAGAAAAATTTTAACAATGTTTACTGCTACTAGAAATGTGCTCCAACTTTTCCTCTCTTGTGTATTCTCTTTCCAAAATTTGTTACTGGCCAGTAACAGGCTTATTTAATAAGTTAGTGTGTTTACCTCATTGTTTCTTTGAATTGTAAACTTTTTTAAAAATTGTTTTAATGTTTCATCTATTTTTGAGAGAGAAAGAGACAGAGTGTGAGCAGGGAGGGACAGAGAGAGAGGGAGACACAGAATCTGAAGCAGGATCCAGACCCTGCCTGAGCTGTCAGCACAAAGCCCAATGTGGGTCTGAAACCCATGAACTGTGAAATCATGACCTGAGCCAAATTTGGACGCTTAACCAACTGAGTCACCCAGGCACCCCTGAATTTTAAGCTTTTGTTAAGCTTGAAATTTTTTTCTTTGCATATCAAATACATGAAATTTTTTCTTATGCATATTATGGGTTCATATCCTATTCCTATTTGAGCAGAGACAATAGAAAATACCACAGAATTTGGGGCGCCTGGGTGGCTCAGACGGTTAAGCGGCCAACTTCGGCTCAGGTCATGATCTCGCGATCCGTGAGTTCGAGCCCCGCGTCGGGCTCTGTGCTGACAGCTCAGAGCCTGGAGCCTGTTTCAGATTCTGTGTCTCCCTCTCTCTGATCCTCCCCCATTCATGCTCTGTGTCTCTCTGTCTCAAAAAAAAAAAAATGTTAAAAAAAAAATTTAAAAAAAAATTAAAAAAAAAAGAAAATACCACAGAATTCAAAACTAAAGGCCTAATTACTAAAATAGGAAGATCAAATGAGCTGCTTCTCCCATAGAAAGAATTTTCCTTTTCACGAGGCAAAAAATTTCTTGCAAAGTGGTGGAAATGTATTTCTTATATCAGTTCCCAGGCTTCCTCTTGGAATGCTATTTTAGCTAGTGACTCAAGGTATTCTCATGATCTCTTGATTCATCCTTGAGATTCTCAATTCAGAGATTCCTACAAACTCTTTTAAAAGTTTACATTTGTTTTTTTAATTTGCATTTAGCAATGACAAACTTTCCCAATAAAGAATATCACTGATCATGGTTATTAGAATCTTTATTAAACTATGTTAAAGTGTAAATTGAGTTGTTAATATGTGGAATTCACAGTCATCATCTGGTAGTAAATTCTGACCTTTCCCTAATAGCATGTCCTTGGGCAATTTACATAACCTGTCTGTACCTCAAAGGATTCTTTTCAAAAATATAAACTTGTTCAGTTTCTATGAAGATTAATGTACATACAGCATTTTGCACTGCCTTTGGCATATGTTAAGCACTCAATAAATATTTGCTATCAAATGTAGATTCACTTTAAATCAAAATTTATAATATAGTAGATATATATAAGGTTATAATTAATTGCATTTCATTTCCAAGCACTTGGACAGAAAAATGTTCTTGCAAGAATTGACTAGAATACAAGTATCAGTCTACAATGTTTAAGAATATGTTTTATTGTCTTTCCACAGGGGTCCGGGGGGAAGATGGCCGCGTAGGAGGACGCTGGGCTCACCGCGCCTCCTGCTGATCACTTAGATTCCACCTACACCTGCCTAACTAACCCAGAAATCCACCAGAAGACTAGCAGAACTGAGTATCCAGAGCCCAGCGCAGACGAGAAGCCCATGGAAGAGGGTAGGAAGGGCGGAGAGGCGGTGCTCACTCCAGCGCACCACGGACTGGCGGGAGGAAGCCGGGGCGGAGGGTTAGCCCTCCTGCCAAGCAGAGCCCCCCAGTCTGGCTTGCAAAAGTGGAGGGGCCTGACCGAATGTGTTCCAACAGCAAGCAGGACTTAGCATCTGGGAGGTCATAAGTTAACAACTCTGCTCGGAAAGTGGAAAGCCTGGAGGACAAAGGGAGGGAGAGTTGCTGAGCGCTGGGACAACAGAGCTCAGCATGGCGGGGAACAAAGGCACTCGCCAGCGCGATATCCCTCGCCCATCCCCCAGCCAAAATCCCAAAGGGAACCAGTCCCTGCCAGGGAACTTGCTTGCTCTGCGCAAACACCCAACGCTGTGCTTCTGCGGAGCCAAACCTCCGGCAGCCGGTCTGACTCCCTCCGGCTGCCACAGGGCCCCTCCTGAAGTGGATCACCTAAGGAGAAAGGACCTAAGCCTGCCCCTCCTGCCCCCATGCACCTTGCCTACCCACCCCAGCTAATACGCCAGATCCCCAGCACCACAAGCCTGGCAGTGTGCAAGTAGCCCAGACGGGCCACGCCACCCCACAGTGAATCCCTCCCCTAGGAGAGGGGAAGAGAAGGCACACACCAGTCTGACTGTGGCCCCAGCGGTGGGCTGGGGGCAGACATCAGGTCGGACTGCGGCCCCGCCCACCAGCTCCAGTTACACACCACAGCACAGGGGAAGTGCCCTGCAGGTCCTCACCACTCCAGGGACTTTCCAAAATGCCCAAACGGAAGAATTCCCCTCAGAAGAATCTCCAGGAAATAACAACAGCTAATGAACTGATCAAAAAGGATTTAAATAATATAACAGAAAGTGAATTTAGAATAATAGTCATAAAATTAATTGCTGGGCTTGAAAACAGTATACAGGACAGCAGAGAATCTCTTGCTACAGAGATCAAGGGACTAAGGAGTAGTCAGGAGGAGCTGAAAAATGCTTTAAACGAAATGTAAAACAAAATGGAAACCACGACGGTTCGGATTGAAGAGGCAGAGGAGAGAATAGGTGAACTAGAAGATAAAGTTATGGAAAAAGAGGAAGCTGAGAGAAAGAGAGATAAAAAAATCCAGGAGTATGAGGGGAAAATTAGAGAACTAAGTGATACACTAAAAAGAAATAATATACGCATAATTGGTATCCCAGAGGAGGAAGAGAGAGGGAAAGGTGCTGAAGGGGTACTTGAAGAAATAATAGCTGAGAGCTTCCCTGATTTGGGGAAGGAAAAAGGCATTGAAATCCAAGAAGCACAGAGAACTCCTTTCAGATGTAACTTGAATCTATCTTCTGCACGACATATCATAGTGAAACTGGCAAAATACAAGGATAAAGAGAAAATTCTGAAAGCAGCAAGGGGTAAACGTGCCCTCACATATAAAGGGAGACCTATAAGACTCGTGACTGATCTCTCTTTTGAAATTTGGCAGGCCAGAAAGGATTGGCACGAGATCTTTAATGTGCTGAACAGGAAAAATATGCAGCCGAGAATCCTTTATCCAGCAAGTCTGTCATTTAGAATAGAAGGAGAGATAAAAGGTCTTCCCAAACAAACAAAAACTGAAGGAATTTGTCACCACTAAACCAGCCCTACAAGAGATCCTAAGGGGGATCCTGTGAGACAAAGTACCAGAGACATCACTACAAGCATAAAACATACAGACATCACAATGACTCTAAACCCGTATCTTTCTATAATAACACTGAATGTAAATGGATTAAATGCACCAACCAAAAGACAAAGGGTATCAGAATGGATAAAAAAACAAGACCCATCTATTTGCTGTCTACAAGAGACTCATTTTAGATTTGAGGACACCTTTAGATTGAGAGTGAGGGGATGGAGAACTATTTATCATGCTACTGGAATCCAAAAGAAAGCTGGTGTAGCCATACTTATATCAGACAAACTAGACTTTAAATTAAAGGCTGTAACAAGAGATGAAGAAGGGCATTATATAATAATCACAGGGTCTATCCACCAGGAAGAGCTAACAATTATAAATGTCTATGCGCCAAATCCCGGAGCCCCCAAATATATAAAACAATTACTCATAAACATAAGCAACCTTATTGATAAGAATGTGGTAATTGTAGGGGACTTTAACACTCCACTTACAGAAATGGATAGATCATCTAGACACACGGTCAATAAAGAAACAAGGGCCCTGAATGACACATTGGATCAGATGGACTTGACAGATATATTTAGAACTCTGCATCCCAAAGCAATAGAATATACTTTCTTCTCGAGTGCACATGGAACATTCTCCAAGATAGATCATATACTGGGTCACAAAACAGCCCTTCATAAGTTTACAAGAATTGAAATTATACCATGCATACTTTCAGACCACAATGCTATGAAGCTTGAAATCAACCACAGGAAAAAGTCTGGAAAACCTCCAAAAGTATGGAGGTTAAAGAACACCCTACTAACGAATGAGTGGGTCAACCAGGCAATTAGAGAAGAAATTAAAAAATATATGGAAACAAATGAAAATGAAAATACAACAATCCAAACGCTTTGGGACGCAGCAAAGGCAGTCCTGAGAGGAAAATACATTGCAATCCAGGCCTATCTCAAGAAACAAGAAACATCCCAAATACAAAATCTAAGAGCACACCTAAAGGAAATAGAAGCAGAATAGCAAGTACACCCCAAACCCAGCAGAAGAAGAGAAATAATAAAGATCAGAGCAGAAATAAACGATATAGAATCTAAAAAAACTGTAGAGCAGATCAACGAAACCAAGAGTTGGTTTTTTGAAAAAATTAACAAAATTGACAAACCTCTAGCCAGGCTTCTCAAAAAGAAAAGAGAGATGACCCAAATAGATAAAATCATGAATGAAAATGGAATTATTACAACCAATCCCTCAGAGATACAAACAATTATCAGGGAATACTATGAAAAATTATATGCCAACAAATTGGACAACCTGGAAGAAATGGACAAATTCCTAAACACCCACACGCTTCCAAAACTCAAACAGGAAGAAATAGAAAGCTTGAACAGGCCCATAACCAGTGAAGAAATTGAATCGGTTATCAAAAATCTCCCAACAAATAAGAGTCCAGGACCAGGTGGCTTCCCAGGGGAGTTCTACCAGACGTTTAAAGCAGAGATAATACCTATCCTTCTCAAGCTATTCCAAGAAATAGAAAGGAAAGGAAAACTTCCAGACTCATTCTATGAAGCCAGTATTACTTTGATTCCTAAACCAGACAGAGACCCAGTAAAAAAAGAGAACTACAGGCCAATATCCCTGATGAATATGGATGCAAAAATTCTCAATAAGATACTAGCAAATCGAATTCAACAGCATATAAAAAGAATTATTCACCAGGATCAAGTGGGATTCATTCCTGAGATGCAGGGCTGGTTCAACGTTCACAAATCAATCAACGTAATACATCACATTAATAAAAGAAAAGATAAGAACCATATGATCCTGTCAATCGATGCAGAAAAGGCTTTTGACAAAATCCAGCACCATTTCTTAATAAATACCCTTGAGAAAGTCGGGATAGAAGGAACATACTTACACATCATCAAAGCCATTTATGAAAAGCCCACAGCTAACATCATCCTCAATGGGGAAAAACTGAGAGCTTTTTCCCTGAGATCAGGAACACGACAGGGATGCCCACTCTCACCGCTGTTGTTTAACATAGTGTTGGAAGTTCTAGCATCAGCAATCAGACAACAAAAGGAAATCAAAGGCATCAAAATTGGCAAAGATGAAGTCAAGCTTTCACTTTTTGCAGATGACATGATATTATACATGGAAAATCCGATAGACTCCACCAAAAGTCTGCTAGAACTGATACATGAATTCAGCAAAGTTGCAGGATACAAAATCAAGGTACAGAAATCAGTTGCATTCTTATACACTAATAATGAAGCAACAGAAAGACAAATAAAGAAACTGATCCCATTCACAATTGCACCAAGAAGCATAAAATACCTAGGAATAAATCTAACCAAAGATGTAAAAGATCTGTATGCTGAAAACTATAGAAAGCTTATGAAGGTAATTGAAGATTTAAAGAAATGGAAAGACATTCCCTGCTCATGGATTGGAAGAATAAATATTGTCAAAATGTCAATACTACCCAAAGCTATCTACACATTCAATGCAATCCTAATCAAAATTGCACCAGCATTCTTCTCGAAACTAGAACCAGCAATTCTAAAATTCATATGGAACCACAAAAGGCCCCGAATAGCCAAAGTAATTTTGAAGAAGAAGACCAAAGCAGGAGGCATCACAATCCCAGACTTTAGCCTCTACTACAAAGCTATAATCATCAAGACAGCATGGTATTGGCACAAAAACAGACACCTAGACCAATGGAATAGAATAGAAACCCCAGAACTAGACCCACAAACGTATGGCCAACCAATCTTTGACAAAGCAGGAAAGAACATCCAATGGAAAAAAGACAGTCTCTTTAACAAATGGTGCTGGGAGAACTGGACAGCAACATGCAGAAGGTTGAAACTAGACCACTTTCTCACACCATTCAAAAAATCAACTCAAAATGGATAAAGGACCTGAATGTAAGACAGGAAACCATCAAAACCCTAGAGGAGAAAGCAGGAAAAGACCTCTCTGACCTCAGCTGTAGCAATCTCTTACTCGACACATCCCCAAAGGCAAGGGAATTAAAAGCAAAAGTGAATTACTGGGACCTTATGAAGATAAAAAGCTTCTGCACAGCAAAGGAAACAACCAACAGAAGTAAAAGGCAACCAACGGAATGGGAAAAGATATTTGCAAATGACATATCGGACAAAGGGCTAGTATCCAAAATCTATAAAGAGCTCACCAAACTCCACACCCAAAAAACAAATAACCCAGTGAAGAAATGGGCAGAAAACATGAATAGACACTTCTCTAAAGAAGACATCCGGATGGCCAACAGGCACATGAAAAGATGTTCAACATCGCTCCTCATCAGGGAAATACAAATCAAAACCACACTCAGATATCACCTCACGCCAGTCAGAGTGGCCAAAATGAAGAAATCAGGAGACTATAGATGCTGGAGAGGATGTGGAGAAACGGGAACCCTCTTGCACTGTTGGTGGGAATGCAAATTGGTGCAGCCGCTCTGGAAAGCAGTGTGGAGGTTCCTCAGAAAATTAAAAATAGACCTACCCTATGACCCAGCAATAGCACTGCTGGGAATTTACCCAAGGGATCCAGGAGTACTGATGCATAGGGGCACTTGTACCCCAATGTTTATAGCAGCACTCTCAACAATAGCCAAATTATGGAAAGAGCCTAAATGTCCATCAACTGATGAATGGATAAAGAAATTGTGGTTTATATACACAATGGAGTACTACATGGCAATGAGAAAGAACGAAATATGGCCATTTGTAGCAACGTGGATGGAACTGGAGAGTGTGATGCTAAGTGAAATAAGCCATACAGAGAAAGACAGATACCATATGTTTTCACTCTTATGTGGATCCTGAGAAACTTAACAGAAACCCATGGGGGAGGGGAAGGAAAAAAAAAAAAGAGGTTAGAGTGGAAGAGAGCCAAAGCATAAGAGACTCTTAAAAACTGAGAACAAACTGAGGGTTGATGGGTGGTGGGAGGGAGGGGAGGGTGGGTGATGGGTATTGAGGAGGGCACCTTTTGGGATGAGCACTGGGTGTTGTATGGAAACCATTTTGACAATAAATTGCATATATTGAAAAAAAAAGTTTAAAAAAAATATGTTTTATTGGTTTGTTTTAGGACCAAGTTGCTGAAATAATTCTCCTGAAGCATCCAGTACAAACACCTTACCAAAACCTTGATTTTAGACTTCTGATCTCCAAAACAGTAAGAAAAAATTTTTATGTTATTTCAAGTCCCCAAGTTTGTGGTAATTGTCATACAGAAGCAATGGGAACCTAACACAATATCCCAGGTCAGCATCTTCTTAGCTGGGTCAAATTACTTAACCCTGTGTGCTTATTAAGTAATTGGTTATCTTATTCACAGAAAGTACTCAGGGTTTTCTACCTCTGTACAACTTCCTCCTGTCTTGTGAAGATCACCCTTAATCATACCTCATCCTGTTAGCTTTTCTCAACTGTCCTAATCTCTAGCAGCCAGTATCACTATGCCAATATAACACTGAAAGGCTGAATCCACTGGTAGTTAGTAAAATTTAGTCCTATTCTATTATGTTCTATCTCTTTGATCACAGCAAGCTTTGAGACTTTTACTTACATCAGCCCTATCACTAGATCTAGTGCTGAGCATGCCCTCTGCACTCCGGTATGCCTTCCTCTAGCCATTGTCTACCATTCACAGGATGGAGGCTTTTAATAAGGGTCCCATGCTTAGGGCTTTTTAAAAACATAACCATAATAGTGGAAATATTCATCACATAGTTCAAAATTACTAAGGCTATTGGAAGAAATATTTTTTAAAACAATTAACTTACATTAGAATAGCTAGAATTTGAGAATCATGAAAGAGAAAAACATATTACTCTCTTGTATCGAAAACTTTCCTAATTAAGAGATCCTTACAAAGCTACTTCCTCTATGGTTACTAAAAACGGAGAAAAATTAATTCATCTGATTGACCAATTTATCTGTGACAGCATTTGATTTTGGATTCCTATGGGTCTTATCAAAATGTAATCAAACTACTTAGTATTACTAAGAGCTACAAATTTATTATGGATTTAAGATGAAAACAAAAATAGAATACTTTTCCATAAATGTAATTTTGGGGAGATGTGTCCTTATAGGAAAAGAAATTTGATATTCTAAATTATTTAAGTATTAGGAAACCTACTAATATAAATGAAATTAAATACAACCAAAACATGCGGTTTTATTAGCATATTTGATGCTCTCCACGTTCTATATTATAGCTGTGCCTTCTAAAAATAGCAAAACAAATTTATTATTTGCCAAAGAATTAAATGTCTACTTAGCATGTAACTTTCATTAGGACAAATACTATAACAAGCATTGGAAATAATGCATTTGGTTTTGTTTTTTGAAAAATCTGTAAAACCATAGATGTTTAAGCTCTGTGGGTTATCTGAAAGTGAGTGGAAAAAAATGAAAATCTTTAAATAGTAGTATTTTTAAATTTTTTTAAATTTATTTTTGAGAGAGAGAGACAAATCATGAGCAGGAGAAGGGCAGAGGGAGAGCTTTAGAGCCCACATCGGGCTCTATGCTGACAGCTCAGAGCCTGGAGCCTGCTTCAGATTCTGTGTCTCCCTCTCTCTCTCCCCTCCCCTTCTTACAAACTCTGTGTCTCAAAAATAAACATTAAAAAAATAAAATAATAAAATATGAAGAATTTAGTTGAAATATGTTCTTTCTGATCAACAAATCAAAATACGTAAAGCCTTCTTGACTATCAGTTTCTAAGCCTCAGACAATGAAAAATACCCAGTGTCCAAGGTTAATCTATGTAATTATGGTATAAAAAGATTGTGTATAAGATTTACATAGCCCCCTCAGTTCACTTAAAATATGGCCTATTCATTTATAAATACATTATTTTGTACCACAATTTCCCAATTGATTTCATCCTAAGATTAAAATATATAGGGTTTTAATACACTGGAAGCTGCCGTGCACTAGCCACGTTGGCTAAACACATTTTATATAGATTTAAAATAATTTCACATGAAGCAGCCAATATTTTTTAAATGTTGTCATTAGAAATTATCAATTAATTAATCAATTGATCAATTAATAATCAAATTATTTTGATCCAATTTTTCAGGGATTCTACGGAAAACTGCTGTGTAAGAACTGAATATTCTGTATTTCTTTACATGCTTATAGGTACCTAAAAATACTGCAGGTTAGCATTTTTAAAGTATCAACTCTTCCCCCCACCACACTCCTTTTCTTTTAAAAAAACTTTTAACTTCAAAAACAGTGACACAAGTAATTCAATTCTCTAAGGAACCAGGACAAGACATAAGGGAATTTTTGATAAAATATTACTGTATAATATGTATTTATTATTTGAAAGGAGACAATAGGCACAAAATAGAGTCATTTGTGCTAAACCCATGTCACCAAACCAGGACTTAATACCTAACTTACAGTTTCAACATCTCTCAGGAGTGGAATCTTAAACCAGTTCATCTAAAATTACCTGGTCAGCACTAGTGAGGCAATCTGCCTGATGGACCCCAGCTCCCCGCCAAAGGAAGTAGACCTTGTCTAAAACAACACACTCTTTGCTAGAGGACTCCCTTTGCCTATCAAAGTCATTTTGTATAGCTCTTCTCAGCTCCTTTCTATTTGCTACACCGAATGCTGCCAGAATCATGAATCTGAATAAAGCCAGTTAGACCTGCTACCATTACATAAAATTGATTTATTGACACATAATGCCATGCTTGACAATGCAGGGGCAGAAGAGTTTTCTTTTCTTCCTTTTTGTGTCCTTTGACTGGTCTAATAATTAATTTGATTTAACATAGCTTAACAGGAGAAAAGTGAATAAAATTTTAATATCATGTATACCACCTTTGCAAACGAGAGCGATCCAGGAAAACTAAATAATTCCCCAAAATAGCTAAAGCCAACAACCTTAAATATCATCTTCAGCTAAAGACAAAAGATGTTGGGGATGGGGAGTCAGTTAATGGAGGTTACCAGGAAAAGTATAGCAGACAAGGGAAAGGTTGTTATGAAGATTTAAAGTCAATTGTCTCCTCCATTGACCAGTTTCTAGAGATTTAGAGTCCTCTCCTTTTTCTAGCACAGTGAGGGAGACACTGTACAAATAGAGATTTGTACAAAGAGAATCTTACAAATAGAGATATCCCTTATTCATATGTATGTCCCTTATTACAGAAAATTTCCACTTGGTTTTTAGAGATTCTTTTGTTTTTGCAGTTTCTTAAAAAATAATCAGCCTACAGGGAGTTCTGTTCCAAGATTATGACTTAGAAAGACCCTGAACTCATCTCCTCTGTGGAACACATCAAATTACACCTATTAATAGAACAATTCCTCCTGAGAAAGAACAGGGCTGACTGAAGAGCTACTGAACAATCAAACACAAAATGGCAAGAGAACAGAAAAAGAGACGGAGACCTGGCCACAAAGGGAACTGTACCCGCAATGCTGTGAACAGTGGTAGGGGCGGTTAGTTCTCAGGGACCAGAAGTAGATTCCTCTGTTCTTGGGCACAGGGAATAAGACATGGTTTAAAAGAGTTACTAACTAGCATAGAACAGAAAAACACCAGGACTCTGGCTAAGGAGCAGAGGATCTGTGGGAACACTCTCCAGGTCAGAAAGATTGGACAAAACAATATACATTCCTACGCCACTTTAAAAGCCTACAACAGGACACAGTGGTAATGGGTGGGTCTGATGGTCACTATGAGCTTGAGACCATAGCAAGATCTAGTCTAGTGTCTGCAGGCCCATGCCAGCCTTGATCATGCTAGGACACAGGAAAAAAAAAAAAAAATCCAGGGTTTAACAACACCAAAGAATTGTAGGGATGGTATTTTCTCCTCCAACTTAAAAGCCTATAACAGAATAGGGTCCAGTTTACAGTGGGCTTTCAACCTTAGTGAGCCCAGGGTCCTCAGCCTCCACCAGCCACTGTGATGCTAAGGCACAGAAAATAATCCAGAGGGTCTTTTTCAGATTTATTATTATTCAGTTTTTTAGAGGTTTTTAAATTCCAGTTAGATAACATACGGTATAATATTGGTTTTACACATACAATATAGTCATCCAACACTTCCTTATAACATCCAGTGCTCATTGCAAGTGCATGCCTTAATCCCCATCACCAATTTTCCCATCCCCCACCCAGCCCCTCTGGTAACCATCTGTTCTCTATAGTTAAGAGTCAGTTTCTTGGTATGCCACTCTCTTTTTTATTCTCTTTGCTCATTTGTTTTCTTAATTTCCACATATGAATGAAATCATACAGTATTTATCTTTCTCTGACTTATTTCACTTAATATTATACTCTCTAGCTCCATTCATGTTGATGCTAGTGGGAAAATTTCATTCTTTTTCATGACTAATATTCCATTGTATACATATGCCACATCTTTGTGCAAGTTTTACTGTGATAGGTCTTGGTGTTGACCTGTTTTTGTTTATTTTGAGGCGAGTTCTCTGTGCCTCTTGGACTTGAATGCCTGTTTTTTCCCCTGATTAGGGAAGTGCTCAGCAATAATTTATTTAGATAAACCTTCTGCATTTTTCTTGCTCTTCTTCTGGAACTCTTATGATATGGCTATTATTACACTTTATGGGATCGCTGAGTTTCCGAAGTCTACATTTGTGATCTGATAGTTTTCTTTCCCCTCTTCTTTTCAGCTTCATTGTTTTCCATAATTTTATCTTCTATGTCACCTATTCATTCCTCTGTTCTTCATCCTTGTTGCGATTACATCCAGTCACATCTCAGTTATAGATTTTTTATTTTGGCCTGACCAGGTTTTAGGTCTTTTATCTCTGCAGCAAGGGTTTCATGCTTTTTTCAAGCCCAGCTATTAGTCTTATGATTGTCGTCCTAAATTCTTGTTCATATATATTGTTTATATTTGTTTTGAATAAATCCCTGGCTGTTATTTCTTCTTGATTTTTCTTTTGGGGAGAATTCTTTCATCTTATTCTGTCGACGTTTCCTGCTCCTGAGAGTTATGCTATATTAAGGAAGGGTCATGTAGTGTCCAGAGCCTGGTGTTTCCAGAAGTGTTTCTGGTGTATGCTGCGTGCACTCCACTGTTGTGTTTTGGCTGCTCTTTCCCATAGGTCATTCCTCTGCAGAATTCCTTCTTGCTTGTAGTGGGCAATGTTTGGACCTTTAAATAGGTGTGCTTTGATTTGTTTCTTAAAATAAGCCCCATTAAAATATTAAAAAAAAAAAAACCTGATTCCAAAGAAAAAGAAAGAAGCCTGACCTAAAAAACAAGAAAAGGAAATGAAAAACAAACAAAAAATTATACACCTGATTCCAAAGGAAAAGGAAAAAATCCTGGTCCTATTTCCACCAAAACTGCAGCTTTAGAGCACTCTATTATCAGTAAACTTGATACATGCAGGAGAGGCCCACTGCACAAGCTTACAGACTTGCCCTAGTAAAGAAACCCCTGCAGGACACAGGGGTCAGTGTGTGGTGTAAGTGGCTCGAGCCTCCACTGGGGCACTATGTTGCTCACTGAAGTCCAACCATTCTGGTGAACAAGGGGAGCGGCACCCCACTGTCTCCTCCCTGGGGAAGGGAGCTCACACCCACTGCTGTTCAGGAAACTCACAGAAAAGCAAACAATATCCCCTTCTATGTCCCAGTCTTCTGTCAGATCCCAACTCTCAACTTGTCTGTGCCTGGGCCATTGGCTTAGACTGCACCACAGCTCTCCTGTGTGCACCTGGGATTCAAAACTTGAGATCACTATTTGCAGATGACAGGATACTCTATCTAGAAAGCCTGAAAGACCCCACCAAAAAACTGTTATAAATGATACACAAATTCAATAAAATTATAGGGTATGAAATCAATGTACATCAGTCTGTTACATTTCTATATGCCAATAATGAAGCAGCAAAAAGAGAAATTAAGCAAGCAATCCCATTTATAATGGCACCGAAAACAAGAAGATACTTAGGAACAAATCTATCCAAAGAGGTGAAAGATCTGTACTCTGGAAACTATAAAACACTAATGAGCAAAATTGAAGAAGACACAAAGAAATGGAAAGACATTCCACGCTCACAGATTAGAAGGACAAATATTGTTACAATGTCTATACTACCCAAAGTAATCTGTGTATTTAATGCCGTCCCTTTCAACTATCAAAATGCCACCAGCAGGGGCACCTGGGTGGCTCAGTTAAGCATATGACTTCAGCTCAGGTCATGATATCATGACCTGTGAGTTTGAGCCCCATGTAGGGCTCTGTGCCGACAGCTCAGAGCCTAGAGCCTGGAGGCTACTTTGGATTCTGTCTCCCTCTCTCTCTGCCCCTCCCCTGCTCACAACTGTCTCTACAATACAAATAAATAAACCAACCAACCAACACCATTTTTCACATAGTTACAACACTCCTTTTTTATAGGACCACAAAAGACCTTGAATAGCCAAAGCTATTGGAAAAAACCTTGAAAAAGAAAAGCAAGCTGCAGGCATCACATTTTCAGAGTCAAGTCCTATTAATTACAGAGCTGTTGTGATCAAAACAGTACGGTACTGGCACAAAAATAGACACATATTAATGGAGAACAGAAAACTCAGACATTAACCCACAACTATATGTTCAACTATTTTTCAACAAAGCAGGAAAGAATATTCAATGGGAAAAAGTCTCTTCAACAAATGGTTTCAGGAAACCTGGATAGAAACTTGCAAAAGAATGAATTTTTATTTGTTTTATTTCCATACATGTTTTCTTCTTTTACTCATTTTCTTCTTTCTCAAAAAATCTGCAGTTTAAAAGAGTAACTAGCATACCATAGTCACAGCTCCAGCCATCCAGCAAAAGTCAGCAAGCATATCCAGTCTATATAATACCATGATCAAGAATGCTCCTTCAAGTTCACAAGTCACTGTTCTGCCTAATCTAAAGAAACACACACAGAAAATCAAGCAAAATGGGGAGACAGAGGAATATGCTCTAAAGAATGTAGAAGTTAAAAATTCAAAAACAACTAAATGAAACACGGATGAGTAATATGCCTGATAATTTAAAGTACTGATTATAAAGATACACACCAGGCTGGAGAAAAGAGTAGAAAATCTCAGTGAGATCATCAATAAAGGGATAGAAAACATTAAAAGAAGGAAGCAATCAGAGATGAAAAATACAGTAACTGATATAACACACTAGAGGAAATCAATAGTAGATTAGATGATGGAGAAGAATGTATCTGGAAGACATGGTAATAGAAAGCACACAAGCTGAACAGCAAAAGGAGAAAAGATTTTTTTTTTTTTAATGAGGATAGATTAAGAGATCTTTTGGACATCATCAACTGAAAAAAAATTCACATTATAGTGTTATCAGAAGAAGAAGAGTAAAAATGGTGTAGAAAACATATTTTTTTTCTTCAAATAACTGTAAACCGCCATAACCTATGGAGGGAAACAGACATCCAAATCCAAGAAGCAGAGGGTTTTAAACAAGATGTACCCAGAAGACCACAACACATAATAATTAAAATGTCAAAGGTTAAAGATAAAAGAGTCTCAAAAGCAGCTAAGAGAAAGACAAAATAGTTCCTTTAAGGGAAAACTTTTAAGGCTATCAGCTAATTTTTCAGCAGAAATTGTGCAGGCCAGAAAAGAGTGAAAGGACATATTCAAAGTGCTGAAAGGAAAAAAACCTACAACCAGAAATACTCTACCAGGCAAGGTTATCATTCAGGTTTGAAGGTGAGGTACTTTCCCAGACAAAAGATAAAGGAGTTTTTCGTGACTAAACCAGCCCAAAAGAAATGTTAAAGTGACTTCTTCCAGTGGAAATGAAGTGGCAAAAATCAGACGTAAGACAAACAACATATACCTAAAATGTGAAGGGGGTACAAAGACAAGTGGGAAAAGGGGTTTTTTTCCTGTTATTTATTAGTAAAATGTTTGAACTTAAATGACCATCACGTTAATATAGACTGCTGTTAAGATCTTATATATGAACCTCATGGTAACCACAAACCCAAAACCTAAGTGGATACATAAAAATAAAGAGGAAGAAAGCCAAACATAACAGTATAGAAACTCATCGATCACAAAGAAAGAGAACAAGAAAGAACAAAGAAGTACGTAAAAAACAAAACAGAAAACTTAAAAAATGGAAATAAGTATATACCTATCTCAAATGTACATCAAACATTCTCCAGAATATATCACATATTAGGCCATAAAACAAGCCTCAATAAATTTAAGAAAATTGAAATTATACCATGCATCTTTTCTGATCACAATACTATGAAACTAGAAATAAATCACAAGAGGGGCACCTGGGTGGCTCAATCAGTCAAGCTTCTGACTTCAGCTCAGGTCATGATCTCACAGCTCATGGGTTCGAGCCCCGTGTCGGGCTCTGTGCTGACAGCTCAGAGCCTGGAGCCTGTTTTGGATTGTGTGTCTCCCTCTCTCTCTCTGCCTCTCCCCTGTTCATGCTCTGTCTCAAAAATAAACATTAAAAAAATAATGTAAAAGAAATAAATCACAAGAGAAAAACTGGAAAATACGCAGACATTAAACAACATGATAATAAACAACCAATTAGCCAATAAAGCAATCAAAGAAGAAAAACAATACATGGAGACAAATGAAGAGGAAAACACAATTGTCCAAAATCTGTGGGACACAGTGAAAGCAGTTTTAAAAGGGAAGTATATAGTGATACTGTCTTACCTTCCAGAAAAATCTCCAAAAAAAATATGTAACGTTATACATAAAGGAACTAGAAGAAGAACAAAGCCCATGAGGAGTAGAAGAAAGGAAATGAGATCAGAGCAGAAATAAATGATGGATTCTAAAAAAAAAAATAGAGAAAAATCAATAAAACAAAGAGCTGGTTCTTTGAAATGATTAACAAAATTGACAAACTCTTAGACTCATCAAGAAAAAAGGAGAAGGACATACATAATTCTTTGTCATTTCTGATTTTATGTATGTAACAACTGACACACAGAAATAAAGATTATTAGAAAATACTATGAAAAATTATATGCCAATAAAATGGACAACGTAAAAGAAATCAATCAATTTCTAAAAGCATATAATCATCCAATACTGAATGAGGAGGAAATAGAAAAATGAAAAGACCAATTTCAAGTACTGAAATTGAATTGGTAATCAAAAAATACCATAAAATAAAAGCCTAGGACAAGGTGAATTCACAAGGGAATTCTATCAGACATTTAAAGGAGACCAAATATCTATTCTTTCCTTACTATTCCAAAAAAAGAGAATAAAAAGGAAAGCTTCCACATACATTCCATAAGGTCTTACGCTGATACCAAAACCACAAAAATATCTATAGGCCCATATCCTCAATGAACACTGATGGAAAAAATCTCAACAAAATATTAGCAAACTGAGTCAAACAATATATTAAAAATATCATTCACCACAATGAAGCACCATTTATTCAAAGGATACAAGGATGATTCAACATATGCAAACCAATCAGTGTCATAACCATATCAACAAAAATAAAGATAAAAATCATATGATCATCTCAATACACGTAGAAAAAGCATTTGATAAGATTCAAATCCATTCATGATAAAAATTCTCAACCAAGTGGGTTTACAGGGAACTTACATCAACATAGTAAAGTTCATATATGAAAAACCCACCACTAAGTTCATACTCAATGATGCAAAACAGTTTTCCCTCTAAGGTCAGGAAGAAGATGAAGATGTCCACTCCTAATGTTTTTAGCCAACATAGTACTGAGAGTCATAGCCATGCCAATGAGACAAGAAAAAGAAATGAGGCATCCATAATGTTAAAGAAGTTAAACCATCACAATGTGCATATGATATGATGTCACACATAGGAAATCCTAAGGAAACCACCAAAAACTGCTAGAAGTAATAAGTGAATTGACTAAAGTGGAAGGATACAAAATTAGTACTCAGAAATTGGTAGCCTTTCTATATCCTAATAACTGCTCTGTATAGAACTTGTTTGAGTGACTTGTCATTTATTTCTGCTCAGAGCAGCACATACACAATCATGGGTGACTTCGTTGACTTGTACTATGTATCCAGCTGTGAGACTGGAACTGTTCATGATGCCAAGAGGGATTAATATGCCTCACCACCTTGAGCCAGACAAGGCTGGCCCCCTGGAATGGATCAGGGGAGAAGAGAAATATGCAGATGCCTAGGCTCCTAAGATTATAAGAGATAAGTGAAACAGAGAAAACAACAGCTTGCTCAAGGCTGCACTTAGGCAAAGTTAATGGCTAACTGTAAATCACACATGGGATATGTACATGTTGCCCTGGCAGGAATAGTTGGAAGTCTTACCTGAGGGGAGGACACTCAGCCCAGGACTCTCAGTTGGGACTTCAACCCTGCTTCCCCAGCTAGAAGGTTGAATGTCCTGGGCACCCGATTTGATGTATTAACCCATTCTTCGTTCTTCTCCATACGTCTCTTTGTTTACTATAATTGCTTAATTCCATGCATTCCCTTTCCTTTAAAATTAATAAAGCTTTCCACCATGAAATCAAAAGTGCAGCTCTCATGAATTACTATTATTCAGAACAATATCAAAATGGCAGAAAGAGAAACTTAAAAAACATCATTTATGATTGCATCAAAAATACTAGGAATAAACTTAATCAGGGATGTGAAAGACCTATACTCTGAAAACTACAAACCATTGATGAAAGAAATTGAAGATGATACAAACAAATGGAAAGATACTCTTTCCAGACAATGGATGAGAAGAATTAATATTGTTAAAATGTACATATTACCCAAAGCAATCTATAGATTGAATGCAATCCCTATCAAATTCCTAAGCATTTTTTTAAACAAAACTAGAATAAATAATCATAAAATTTGTATGGAATCACAAAAGACCCAGAATGGCCAAAGTAATCCTGAGAAAGCAGAATAAAGCCGTAGATGACACAATTGCCAGATTTCAAGATATATTACACATCTCTAGAAATCCAATCAGTATGGTACTAGCACCAAAATAGATACATAGATCAACAGAGCAGGATAGAGAGCCAAGAAAGAAATGAATGACTATATATGGTCAGTTAATCTCTGACAAAGTAGGTAGGAATATACAATGAGTAAAAGATAGTATTTCCCATAAAATGTTGGGAAAACTGTACAGCTACATGAAAAACAATAAAACTGGACCATCTTTTAATACCATACCCCAAAATAAACTCAAAATGGATTAAAGACTTAACTGAGACCCAACATCACAAAAATCCTAGAAGCATAAGGAGTATTTTTTGGAAATAGTCCATAGCATCATTTTTTTCTAGATATTTTTCCTCTGCTAAGGGAAACAAAAGCAAAACTAAACTATTGGGACTACCTCAAAATAAAAAGTTTTTTGTGCAGCACAGGAACCCATCAAAAAAAAAACAAAAACAAAGAGACAAACTACTGAATGGGAGAAAATATTTGAAAATGATATATCCAATAGGGGTTAATACCCAAAAGATAGAAAGGAATTATACAGCTCAGCACTAAAAAAAAAAAAAAAAAAAAAAAAAAAAAAAAAAAAAATCTGAAAAAAATAGGCAAAGCACCTGAATATTTTTTTTTTCCAAAAAGACATACAGATGGCCAATGCACCCATGAAAAGATCTTTGACATCACTAATCATTAGGCAAATGCAAATTGAGACCAAAATGAGCTATCACCTTATACCATTTAGAATGGCTAATATCAAAATGACAAGACATAACAAGTGCTGACACGGATGTAGAGAAAAAAACCCTGTACACTGCCGGTAGAAATGTAAATTGGTACAGCCACTGTGGAAAACAGTACAGACTTTCATCAAAAAATTAAAAATGGGAATACCATATGGTCCGGTAATTCTTCTACCAGATATTTAAATGAAGAAAATGAAACACTAATTCAAAAAGTTATATGATTTTATATGTTTATTGCAACATTATTTACAGTAGTCAAGGTATGTAAGTAACCTAATATCCATCAATTTATGAATATATAAAGCAATGGGGTTTGTATATACAAACAAAGTGTATTACAAAGCCATAAAAATGGATGAGATTGTGCCATTTGAGACAACATGGATAGACCTAGAGGGTATTATGCTAAGCGCAGTAAGTCCAGAAAAGACAAATACCATATGATTCTGTGCATAAGAGGAATCTAAAAACAATACATAAACAAAAAGCAGAATCGAAACTTCTGGAGAAGATGGCAGAGTAAGAGAATCCTAAGAGCAACCTGTCCAATGGGTACACCTAGATAATACAAACAGCAGTGTAAATAATCCAGAAAATAATCAAAAGACTGGCACAACATACTCTTCATAGCTGAATGTAGAGAAGAGGACATATTGAAAAGGTTAGGAAAGGGGTGCCTGGGTGGCTCAGACAGTCAGGTGTCTCTTGATTTCAGTTCAGGACATGATCTCACTCTTCATGAGTTTGAGCCTCGCATCGGGCTCTGCACTGACAGAATGGAGCCTGCTTGGGATTTTCTCTCTCTGCCCCTCCCACCACCCAACACATACACTCTTTCTCTCTTAAAATAAATAAACTTTAAAAAAAAGGCTAGGAAGGGTGGACACATGGTCAACAACCAACCTGACCCACAGGCCTATTCACAAAGGGAGGGAAATAACAGGCATGCACATGGGAAAGGGGCAGACTCCACACCAGGCATCCATGTGTGTGGATCCTGCCCTGGGAAGACAAATATCCATAATATTTGTTTTGAAAATCAGAGGGGCTTAACTTCAAAAAATCTTGCAGACTGTGGGGCTTTACATCTATAACTTCAAAATTCAGCAGGCTGTGCTCTGAGAGAGCTGGAGGGCAATAGCAAACTGAGTCTCCACCCTTAAAGACACACCATAACAAACAGCTCCACTGAGATACAGCATAGAAGCAGAAGTTTGAAAAATGCCTGGAGTAAAAGAAGACATACATTCTGACTTCTGCCTGTCAGAATGTGTCCTGGACGGGGAGGAAACTTTAGGAGAGGTCTCCAAAAACAAAAGAATGGGTGGGCACCATCTCCCTCTGCTAAACCAGCCTATTTATTTATTTATTTATGTATTCATTCATTCAATATATGAAGTTTATTGTCAAATTGGTTTCCATACAACACCCAGTGCTCATCCCAAAAGGTGCCCTCCTCAATACCCATCACCCACCCTCCCCTCCCTCCCACCCCGCCATCAACCCTCAGTTTGTTCTGTTTTTAGGAGTCTCTTATGCTTTGGCTCTCTTCCACTCTAACCTCTTTTTTTTTTTCCTTCCCCTCCCCCATGGGTTTCTGTTAAGTTTCTCAGGATCCACATAAGAGTGAAACCACATGGTATCTGTCTTTCTCTGTATGGCTTATTTCACTTAGCATCACACTCTCCAGTTCCATCCATGTTGCTACAAAGGGCCATATTTCATTCTTTCAACAATAGCCAAATTATGGAAAGAGCCTAAATGTCCATCAACTGATGAATGGATAAACCAGCCTATTTATAGGGACACAAGAGGGACCAATGCAGCATGAACACTGTCCCACCTAGCTAACAATGCACCCCACCCTTGTGTTCTCCTGTGAATCTATTGCCTACATCCTGGCCTCAAAAGAAGTCTATTCAAAGATGAACCACAAATATGGCAGTGTGCTAACAGCTCTGAAAGGGGCAGGATACTGCCCCAAGTAGAGGGGAAGACAACCACACACACACACACACACACACACTCATTTGACTATAATCCCAGCAGTGGTTTTGGGGGATATATATGTGGTCTGACTGTAGGCCCCAACCACCAATGAAGCTTCTTAGAGAACAACATAGGGAAAGTGCCTTGCAGTTGGTGTTATTGCATCTATGGAAAATTCCTGGTCTGACTCAAACCCAAGGTGTCCCCAGACTGGCCCACTAACAAAATAGGGTCACCATCCTGTACACGATCAGGAAAGAGAGCCATTGCAGACAACAAGAAAATATGGCTCCATCACAACAGTAGTATACATGCAACATACATGGGAGACACCCTGGAAGTGCCAGATTCTGTTGAACAGGGGACACTGAACAGTAGGGGACTACAGTATCACTTCTTCATGATCAGAAGATATAGGTGACTTTCCTAACACACTAAAACAGACATAAAGATTTAGAGGAATATGTCCCAAATGAAGAATGGGACAAAATCACAGTAAGAGAGCTCAATGAAAGATAGAATATCATAGAGATACTCACTGGACTTGAGAAAAGAGTGGAAGACCTCAGTGAGACCCTCAATAAACAGAAAGGAGACATTAAAAAAGCCAATCAAAGATGGAGAACGCAACAACTGAAATTAAAAATACACTAGAGGAAATAAATAGTAGGCCAGAGCAAACATAATGAATTGGCAATCTGGAGGACTGGGTAATGAAAAGTAATCAAACTGAACAGGAGAGAGAAAAAAGAACAATAAAAAATGAAATAGGTTAAGAGTACTCAGTAACACCATCAAGCATAGTAACATTTGCCTCATAGAGATCACAGAAGACGAGCGAGAAAAGGTGGTAGAAAAATTTTTTGAAGAAATAATAGCTGAAAACTTCCCTAATCTGGGGAAGGAAACAGAAATGTAGATCCAGGAGGCATAGAGTCCCCAGCAAAATCAACCCAAGTAGGTCCATGCCAAGATATATGGTAACTAAAATGCAGGGAAAAGTAGTGATGAAAAGAGAATTTTAAAAGCAAGAAAAAAAGAAATCAATTATGTACAAAGGAAACCCCATTAGGCTATCAGCTGATTTTTCAGAAGAAACTCTGCAGGCCAGAGGGGACTGGAACCATACATTCAAATGCTGAAAGGGAAAAATCTGCAGCCAGGAATATGCTATCCAGCAAGGCTATCATTCAGAATAGGAGAGAGAAAGACTTTTCAGGACAAACAAAAGTTAAAGGAATTCATCACCACTAAACCAGCCTTAGAAGAAATGTTAAAGTGGATTCTCTGCATTGAAAGGGAAGACCAAAATAAGCAGGAGTAAGAAAACTGAGAAGCACAAAAGAAGTAAAATTTAGTATATCTACTAAACAGCAAATGGGTCAACCAAGAAATCAAAAATGAAAACACAATGGTCTAAAACCTTTGAGATGCAGCAAAAGCTGTCCTAAAAGGAACGTTTATAGTGGTCCAAGTCTACTTCCAGAAGCAAGAAAATAACAACATATCCTGACCCCTAAAGGGTCTAGAAAAAGAACAAACAAAATCCAAAAGCAGTTGAAGGAAGGAAATAATAAAGATTAGAGAAGAAATAAAATAGAAGCTAAAAAACAAAACAAACAAAACCCGATACAAGAAATTGATGAAACCAAGAGCTGTTTCTTTTAAAATATCAACAAATTTCATAAAGCTTTAAGCCAGACTTACAAAAAAGTAATAGACAATACTCAAATGAATAAAATCAGAAATGAAGCTGACACCATAGAAATACAAAGGATCATGAGTATGATGAAAAATTATATGCTAGCAAATTGGACAACCAAGAAGAAATGGTTAAATTCCTAGAAACATATAACCTCCCAAAACTGAATAAGAAACAGATAATTTTAACAGATGATAACCATCAATGAAATTGAATCAGTTATCAAAACAAAAACAAAAATAACCAAAAACAGAAAGAAAAAAAAAACTATCAGCAAATGAAAGTCCAGGATCAGAGAGCTTCATTGTTGATTTCTACCAAGCATTTAAAGAAGAGCTAATACCTATTTTTCTTAAACTATTCCCCCTAAAATAGAAGAGGTTGTGGGTAGGAGGCTGAATTAAATAGATGATGAGGATTAAGGAGTGCACTTGTCCTGATGAGCCCCAAGTGAAACATGCAGTTGTTCAATCACTACATCATACACCTGAAGCTAATACAACATTGTATGCTAACTGAAATTTAAAGAAAAATTTAAAAAGTAAAAAATATTAATAAGAGGGAGGAAAGCTTCCAAATTCATTTATGTGGCAAGCGTTACCCTGATACCAAAATCAGATAAAGACACTACAAAAAAAAAGAACTACAGGCCAGTATCTCTGATGGACATAGGTGCAAAACTCCTTAACAAAATTTTAACAAACCTAGTCCAACAATATATTTTTAAAAATTCGTCATGATCAAGTGAGATTTATTTCTGAAAGCATGGTCTAATATTCAAAAATCAATGTGATACATTACATCAACAAGAGCAGGGATAAAACCTATACGATAATTTCAATAGATTCAGAAAAACAATGTCACAGAGTATAACATCCATTCATGATAAAAACCCTCAACAAAGTGAGTGGAAAGGAAACATACCTCAACATAATAAAGACCACATACGAAATCCCATAGATAACACCATACTCAATAATGGAAAACTAAAAGCTTTTTCCTGAGATCAGGAAGAAGACAAGAATGTCTACTCTTGCCACTTTTATTATTATTGTGCTTCTCAATTTCATTACATTTCATTTCATTATGTTTTATTCAACATAGTACTTTAAGTCTTAGCCACAGCAATCAAAGAAAAAATATAAAGGTATCCATATTGGTAAAGAAGAAGTAAAATGTTTACTATCTGCAAATGACATGATACTACACATAGAATACCTTAAAGACTCCACCAAAAAATTACTAGAATTGATAAATGGATTCAGGAAGGTTTCAGGATACAAAATCAACATGTATAAATCTGTTCCAATTCATTATGTTAATAATAAACAAGCAGAAAGAGAAATTAAGAAAACAGTCCCATTTACAACTCATCAAAAATAGTAAAAAACACAGGAATAAACTTAACCAAGGATGTGAAAGACCTATACTCTAAAACTATAAAATACTGATGGAAGAAAGTGAATAAGACACACAAAAAAATGGGAAGATGCTTTGTGCTCATGGACTGGGAGAAAAAATATTGTTAAAATGTCCATACTACCAAAGCAATCTATAGATTTAATGCAATCTGTGTCAAAATACCAACAGCACTTTTCACAGAGCTAGAACAATCCTAAAATTTGTGTGGAACCACAGAAGACCCCAAGTAGCCAAACAACCTTGAGAAAGAACAAATCTGGATGTATCATCATCCCAGATTTCAAGATATACTACAAAGCTTTGGTAATCAAAAAAAGTATTGTACTGGCATAAAAGCAAACATCTAGATCAATAGGACAGAATACTCAATCCAGAAATATACCATAAAGAAATAAATCATAAAATAAATGATTATATGGCCAATTAACTGCGGAAAAGGAGCCAAGAATATGCAATGGTAAAAGACAGTCTCTTCAACAAAAGGTGCTGGGAAAACTGGACAGCTGCATGCAAAAGAATGAAACTGAGCCACTTTCTCATACCATACACAATAATAAACTCAAAATGGATTAAAGACCTAAATCTGAGACCTGAAACCAGAAAATGCTAGAGGAGAGTGTAGGCAGTAATTTCTCTGAACATTGACTGTAGCAACGTTTTTCTAGATGTCTCCTAAGGCAAGGGAAACAAAAGCAAACATCAACTTTTGGAACTACATCAAAATAAAAATTGTTGGCACAGAAAACAAAACAAAATGACAACCTGCTAAATGGGAGAAGATAATTGCAAATGACATACCCGTTAAAGTGTTAGTATCCAAAAAAGACTATACAACTCAATATCAAAGAAACAAACAAAAAAACAACAAAAAATAATCCAATTCAAAATGTGCCTAAGACATGAACAGACGTATCTCCAAAGAAAACATTCAGGTGGACAACAGACACGTGAAAAGATACTGAACATCACTAATCACCAGGTAAATGCAATCAAAACCACAATGAGACACCACTCCACACCTGTCATAATGGCTACAATCAAAAACACAAGAAACAAGTGTTGATGAAGACATGGAGAAAAACGAACCCTCTGGCGGTGCAGCCACTGCGAAAAACAGTTATGGAGTTTCCTCAAAAAATTAAAAGTAGAATTACCATTTAATTGAGTAATTTCACTACTGTATATTTGCCCGAGTAGTACAAAAACGTGAATTCAAAAAGTTATACGCCCCCCTATGTTTATTGCAACATTTACAATAGCCACATTATGGAGCCACCCTATTGTTCATTGATAAATGAATGGATAAAGATGATGTGTGTGCACGCGCACACACACACAGTGGAATATAATTCAGTCACAATGGGAATGAAATCTTGCCATTTGCAACAACATGGACAGATCTAGATAGAATGATGCTAAGTGAAATAAGTCTGTCAGAGAAAGACAAATACTGTATGATTTCAGTCATATGGAATTTCATAAACAAACTAGCAATGAAAAAAAAAGAGACACATAGAAGACAGACCCAAATATAGAGAACTGGTGGTAACCAGAGGAGAGGTGGGTGGGAGGAATGGATGAAATAGATGAAGGGGATTAAGAGTACATTTACTGTCGTAAGTACTGTATGGTGTACAGAATTGTTAATCACTATATTGCACACCTGAAACTAATATACTACATGTTAATTATAATGGAATTGTTTTTAATTAAAAAAAATATTTTTGAGAGAGACAGAAACAGAGACACACACACCAAATCCAAAGAGGCTCCAGGCTGTGAGCTGTTAGCACAGAGCCCAACACGGGGCCCCAACCCACTAACTGTGAGATCATGACCTGAGCCGAAGTCAGACACTTAACCCACTGAGCCACCCAGGCGCCCCATAATGGAATTTTTTTTAAATGCAGAATGAGACCTATAAATACAGAAACTGTTTTGTGCTGGAGGGGAGGACAGTGGTGGTTGAGCAAAATTGGTGAAGGGCAGAGGAAGATACAGGTCTTCATTTATGGAATGAATAAATCATGGGAATACAAGGTACAAACTAAGGAATATCATCAATTGTATTGTAATAACATAGTAATGGGATAGACGGTAGCTTCATTTGTGGGAACATAGCATAATGTATGAACTTGTCAAATCACTAAGTTGTATGCCTGACACAAATGTAATGTTGGGCGCCAGCTATATTCAAATTTTAAAAAATAAATCAGCCTACAAACTTCCAGTTATAAATAAATAAGTCTCAGAGATGAAGCTTACTGGATAGGGAATACAGCTAATCATATTGTAATAATGTGATAATGTATGGTGACAGTTGGAATTTTACTTATAGTGATAAGCACTCAGTAATATATTGAATCAATATATTGTACACCTGTAATATCACATTGCGTGTTAATTGTACTTCAGTAAAAATCCCAATTCAAAAAAAAAATCACCTAAAATAATCCTTATACCAAAAGGATATGTTTCGGGATGGCAAAATCTGCTTCCCTTCAACAGCTAATAATAATGGTCTTCCAAGGGAAGAACACATTTAACCAACACATGTTCTCACCATTCTTATTAGGGGCGTTGAAGCATATTTGTGCAGACAACTAAGTTAACTCAAGAGAGGACTTTCTGCTAACAGAAGGGCTAAATACTAAAACTGGCTATTAAAAAACCAGTGAATCTCTTTCTCTGGGCGTTTTGTTTTGTTATACTTAGTGTATCTTATAGTATCATACATTCTGATATACTTAATTCATTATCTAATATCTGTTTCAGTGTCCCAAGCACTGCCTAATGCCAAATTTTCCAGGAAATACTGTCTGTTGTCACTGCAGATTTAGTACCTGTGCCAGTTTTTAATAGGAAAAATTATCAAGAAGTAGAAGACTTTAGATGTCACCTTTTCGGCTACTTGCTACAGGTCATTGCCATAGCATTTCTCCTTATCAAATTGAATCATACAGTGGCAATAATCTGATTGCATTCGGCACAGTGCCTGCAGAAATATCTTTGCTTTCTGAATTGCTCTACCGTGTTCATCTTTTTTATGTTGCATCCGGTTTCATTAAGGAACTTTGCAAAAAGATTTTATTCAGACTACAAGGGGTGGGGGAGAATAAAAAGTAAAATACCAAAATTGTCCTGAGAGACTTCAATAACGTCAGTTTAAATTTGTCATATCTCAAAGTACATTTCAAAAAGACTCTTTAAATGAAAAGTTGCCAGGAAGTTTTTACCACCAAACACAACTTTCTTGGCATGCACAAGTCACTTAGCCTTTCTTAACTGTATTTCCACCTAACAAATAGGAATCAAAAATATGTAAGGGAAAGATCTACGTAAGCTGTAAAGTGTTTTTCAGATAGAATCTAAATATCTGTAGGCCTCTACAGCATGTCACAGCCATGAATTTATATTAGCTCTTAAATCCTAATCTTGCCAACTGCTTCTCCCATCTATACAGGTAAAGGTTGTGGATGGTTAGAAGCCCCCACCGAATCCTTTTCTTTCCCCAAACCCTTCCTTTCCAATTAAATCCTAAGAAAAGTGTCCCTTCATTTTTTTTTCTCTTTCCTCTTTTCTCTGGCTACTCTTAAGTATTCCCTGTAGTCATTTTCGTGCTGCTAAACCTGTATTTTATTTTCGCAGAAATTTGAACCCAAGGTCTCAAACAACTTTGCCCTGTATTCCAGGGCCCATACTCCTCACAAAACCTTTTGTAAAGACAGCCTCCTTTTCCTCTTTAGAGACATGAAAATTTTGGGGGCGGTTCTGGAACAGGTCCTATCAATTCTCCAGAACCAATTATTCAGTTCTCGGGACTTTTGGAAGCTACTAAACATGGATATTAAAAGAAATTTAACCATATGAACTATAGCAAAATAAACTATATTGAAAACATGGGCACTGAATAATCAAAATTACTACTTCCTAATAATTTTACTATACTTTGCTATCCATCCTGTTGAGGTTATTTGTAGCTATTGCGTCTATGTTAGAAATACTATATAATTGCATAGCTTCCCAACCCCACATTCAGTTGTATCAGGTTGGTAACTTAGAATCGTCCATGATGAGCATTTCAGTGCTGTGCTGGTCAATGGTTCACAACCAGTTCTTCCGAAGAAAAAACACTTGATTTGTACTGTTTGCCAATCGCCATGGTATAAATATTCCCACAGTAGCTAACTAGTTTGTAAACCTCCTGAAAGTTGGGCAATTTCCTCTGGTCAACTTGTTGGTGTTAGCTCCAAACTAACACTGAATGTTCAGGGCCAGAGGTAATAAAATTGGCAAACATTAGCAAATTGGGCTTTATTGTTTTGTTTTCTGTGGTTTTCATTTATTATCATCATTGTTATTGCTGCTGTTCTTTATTATTATTATTATTATTTTGATTTTTTGAAAGCAATTGTTAAACACTATGCGCCAACAGAGCATAGTGTCAGGTTGTTTCTGGGCACCCGTCTTCTTCTCTGCCTTTGACTCAGGCAGTTTTCAAAACCCGAGACTCTCCCTAAATCAGAGGTAAGCAAACCATGCCTCCTGCTAACCTGCAGCCTGTTTTTATAGTGCCCTGTAAGTGAGAATGGACATATACATATATATATATATATATATATATATATATATATATATATACACACACACACACACACACACACACGTGTGTATATATATATATATATATATATATTTATTTATATATATATATATATATATATACATATATATATATATATATATATATTTCTACACTTTAAAAGTGTTGTAAAATAAAGAAGGATATGTGTCAGGGACCATATGTAGCACATGGAGGGCACCAAAATTTGCCACCCAAAAATGTGTGTCTGTGGCATGTGGATTATTTTAGGCTATTTTTAAGAAACAGAAGACTCAAAATGTTTTTCTTTTTGCCTCCCTCCTAAAAGAATTAGAGGGCCCATTCCAAAGGGAGCTGTCACCATGAATGACTATAGTATAATGTGAATTAGGTATGGTAGGGAGGAACCAGCAAAGCCTGTTTGATCAAAATCCTCTCCATATCCCTTCGTTTCTGGATGTCCCAGCAAAATTTGGTTTACCAAACATTTACTCATTCTGTTCTTCCTGTGAATTGCCATCCTTCCCTTGGAAGCCCCAGACCCCTCCCTCCTTCTCCTTAGTCCAGAATGACATATATACCTCGTCTTGCCTGTCTTTGGAATCTCTCATGTTTATGTGAATGCATGCATATGTAGTTAAATTTTATTTTCTTCTGTTAATCTGTCTCATGTCAACTGAATTCTTAGGCTATTCAGAAAAAAAAAACTTGAGGAAAATTTTTCTTCCCCAACACTTACAAAATTTAAAATATTTGCTATCTGTCCATGTAAGAAACAGTTTGCTACTCTTGTTCTATTTTCTTATTCTTAAATTTCTGACTGGACTATAATGTTGGCTCTTCCCTCAAATATCTGATTCCAGGTGAATAATACTGCATCATAATTCTGTCTCAATTTATTGATTTCCATCAGGTATTGTACTGTTTCAGGACAAGGTGCTATATAATTTTTAAGTATTTCTCCTGTCAAAAATACAATGTTGGAAACAAACTAGGTGCTCAATTTTTAAAAATCGTTAACCGTGTGCTGTAGGAGTGAATTTTCTAGAGAGAATGATAACGAGTGGAGCAAGCATGCAGAGAAAAGCAGGTAGGAGAGGCTTATGTAGAGAAAGAACTTTTGTCACCAGCTGACCCCAAAACCTTATCTCTACTGCCCACAAGCTTGTACCTGCAAACCTTTGCCCCACATTTTTTCTTAAGCTCTTCTTTCCAGCCTATCCCTTAATTTAGGGAAGAGACCCAACAGGCATAGCGTCCCATGATAACACCAAAACTATGCCTTTACACAGTAACAATTGCCCTGACAAAGAGCTCCAGCCAGCCAAGACCACCCAAACCAGTTTGAGTTCAACCCGATTGACACCTCCACAGAATGGAGTATGCAGTGAATAACCAAGTTACCTTTACCTCATTATAATACTCAAATCTCTACCCAAGGAAGAGCACAAACCCCATTTATGTAATATACAATATATATCTAGGCATACCTGAGACCTTATGCCTGCCTCTACATATGATGACAAAACACCTCTTTCTGATGCATCCTAACCCTGAATAAAAGGAACCCATTCATCCTTGCTCTGGGAGTCACATCTTTGAAAGTCGTTCCCCAAGGTCTCCTTGTCTGCTACAAATAAAGTTTCCTTTGTATGACAACCCTATCTGGCATAGTTTCTACCTGTAAACTCACCAAAGATTGAAGTCACATTAGTTCCATTATCCTTTGGGCTCATTATTTTCTAATGTCCTCACTCATTAGAAAGCACAATGCTGACATTGGAATATGGAGCCGAGCGAAACAGAGACAAACCCACTTACAGGAGCCCCCACATCCTGTGTCTAGACCTCTGCATCAATATTAGCTGCAATTTTTACTCTGGTACTGTGAGAAAGCATTATATCCTTCTAAAATGCTCTCTTTGTGACCCAGCCTGTTGTGAAATAAATTACTGTTCCATGCTTAAGACAATAAAGTTGGAAATAATCAAACTTCCTGTGTTTTTAGGGATTTAAAATATCAATTTCAATTTATAAACTGATGCCATTTATATATTTTTATTATATATAGAATCTGTGTCATTTTATTTATATATTATAATAATTTGTTATATATTAATATATATTAATACATAATATGGGATATATTTATTTATATATATATTATATATAATATATAAGTATATATTATATATGTAGTACATATAAATGTATATGCATAATTTATATATTATATATTTATATATAACTTATTTAAATATATCTACATTTTATTATATGTAATTTGTTTTTTTCTTTTACATATGTAATTATAATTTTAAATATAACTGTTTTTATATATAGTTTGTGTTTTATTATTTCAACTATATTTGATATTCTGTTGAGTTTCTTCATCTGAAATAATTTTACTTTATACTGTGAAACATACACGATTTATGTTTGGGAATTCCAGCCAAGCAATGTTTCAGCTCTATAACGTGAGGCAGGTACAAACTCTTATTAATAACTTAAAATTTTGAGGCACACCTGGGTGGCTCAGTTAAGTATCTGGCTCTTGATTCCAAGGCAAGTCATGAGCTCATGCTTTATGGGTTCAAGCCCTACATCAGGCTCTCTGCTGACAGTGCAGTCTGCCTGAGATTTTCTCTCTCCATCTCTGCTTCTCCTCTGCTTGAACTCTTTCTCTCTCTCAAGATTAATAAATTAATAAGTTAAAATTTTGAATCACTAAGATTATATTCATCATAGCAATATGGAAAATGGAGCTAATGATCCTTAATTTTTTAATATATATGAACAGCCTAAGAAGTTCTATGATACTATTAACCTATTATTTCATTTTTATGCTCAGATGTCAATGCACAGATAGTTTTCAGATTTGTGGGGTATTTTCCCGTCTCTGTAAGATTTTCCAAAATAAATAAGTTTTATCTAAACTAACCCAAGATTATGGAAAAAAATTACTTTGACAGTGAGGCAAAGGGGAGGAGTGAGAAAGATGGACAGTGATTGATGGTCAAGTAGCATTTCCTGTTTCCATTTCATTAATTTTAAACTGTACTAAATTGCACTTACAATGCCGTTAACTCTTCCCCATGGAGTCTTCCAGGTGACTGCTTAAGAGCTCAACTACTGAAAGTCTTTACAAGTGACATGTCATTTTGTACTTTGACATACAGTAGAATTTGATTTTCAATCAACTTAAGAAGGCTTGTCTTAAAATTGCTGACGATTTTTATTTTCATGGGTTACCAAGGGCCTATTTCTTTGCTTATTGCTGTATAGTATCTTTCTTACATTTATTTAATCTAAGAATATGCATTTCTGACTCCTATAATAATAGTCCTTTCCTAAGACAATAACCCTCTTTGTTCATATCACTTTCCCATCTCAGAACTCTTAAACCATTATTTAAAACATTTAGCACATGTAGCTTGCAGTATCTATTTTTTCAGGGTGCCTGGGTGGCTCCGTCGGTTGAGCGTCCCACTTTAGCTTAGGTCATGATCTCGCGGTTGGTGGGTTCAAGCCCCGAATCGGGCTCTGTGCTGACAGCTCAGAGCCTGGAGCCTGCTTCGGATTCTGTCTCCCTCTTTCTCTGCCCCGCCCCCGCTTGCACTCTGTCTCTGTCTCTCTCAAAAATAAATGTTAAAATAAAAATTTTTTCTGGCCAGTTTTATCTTCACAAATACATTTCAATTCTTTAAACAACACTAATCATGATTTACACCAAATGTGGTCTCCCCGTATATCTCATCAGCGCTTATGACATTAACACAACACATATGTAGGGGAAAAATAATTTTCGCTCCATTCTTCTTTGTTCTTAGCTGAGACAACTGTAATAAAAGATTAACAGAAAAAATAAATAAATGGACGTTTATTAACATGTATATTTCTTGCATACATGACAGCTATCCAGGGAAAAATGAGTAACTCAAAGAGGTGGCTTAGAATTCAACCTTAAATACCATTTTAATCAGGGAAAGGGAAGGGAAATGAAGGAATGAGCCCTCAGAAGAATAGATAGGAGGTATGGTAGTTTGTGACAAAGCTTGTCTGGTTGGTTGGTGATTTTTAGCCTCCTTTTTTGTGTTCAAAGTCCATCTTGCACGGTTGATGAAATTCCCAGAGAGAGAAGCTACTACAGTTGAGTTCCTTTTGGAAGATCTGTCTTTAGCAGAGAAGAAGAGTTCAAAGAAAGGTTCTCCCTGCATTTGCTGCTTTTTAAGTGCCTATAGTTCAAAATAATCAATACAACAAAGTGGCATATTTTAGGGTGGCATATTCTGCTTTTCTTCTTATGCCTCATGAATATATAACAGGACTGTCTTTGAAATACAGTCTCTAAATGTGCCATTTAAGAAATTCCATTCAATTATTTGAATATTCTTAATTAGCCCACAAGAACTATTCTAGTAATCATTTTATATACATTACAGTCTTAGAGCATATACAGCAAAAAGGAAAATCCATGGTTATAACCAGACTTTTAATAGGATGGCAGAGGAAGAACTGTTTGATGCGTTCTATTCTTAATACTTTTATTCATATTTCTTTTAGCTACAGCTTATAATTTTAAAACTATTTTGTAAATAAATGTAAAGGGACCTTAGAAATAATATTCTTCAGCAAATACATTTAAATACTACACTGAGCAAAATTTCAAAGTGTACATAAACACAAACACACAGAGACAGATGTCTATTTTCAAAACTTTTTGACCAGCCATAATTCTAAATATATTTTTGAGAAATATTTAATGAGGCCACCAAGAGGAACCCTTCCTTCTAAAGAAAAATGGTTAAATAATAACATAATACTCTAAACATAAACCAAAATAAACACAAATCATATTTGGAGTTGGAAAAGCACCCAGTAGGACAAATATCAGATAAACTGGTCATTGTACAAATAAAACAAAAAGGAATCGATGAATGCGCTTTGTCTAATGTTATTCAGATATAGGGCTAAAACTAGAAACCATTTCTCCTTAGAGAGTTGCCTATTACCCTTTGTCTCTGTCCCTCTCTCTTTTCCTTCTGTACCTTTACTGAAATGAATAAAAGTTAACAGTGTATGTTTCATTATCTGAAGTATAGAATTCATAAAACACAGAGCACTGTTCTATATATAAAATATACAATAGAAACTTAGAAATATTATTGAAATCAAGCTTCTCCAATAAGAAGAATGAAAAAACTTATCTAAAATCAGCCAATAATTTGACTTTTTAATGCTGCTGAGATGCAAGTTTTACCTACTGAACGCAAGTATCAATAATCAATAATCAATTTTTAAACTATTAAAAAATAACAGGGGTGCCTGGGTGGCTCAGTCGGTTAAGCTGCGGACTTCAGCTCAGGTCATGGTCTCCCAGTTTGTGAGTTCGAGCCCGGCGTCGGACTCTGTGCTGACAGCTCAGAGCCTGGGGCCCGCTTCGGATTCTGAGTCTCCCTCCCTCTCTGCCCCTCCCCCACTCGCACTCTGTCTCTCAAAAATGGTAAGTGTTAGAATAACAGTTTAAAAAAAAGGAAGTAGAAAAGACTAGCAGTGCCACCAAGAAAGTTAGTTTTAACCTGGCATAAAATCTCCTAACGTTTAATTATTTCTAAGTTGAATGAAAGACGTTATCCAAGGGGCAAATTCATTTGTGAGTCTCTTTGAACAGCAGTCATGTTTTCTGCACTTAGGAAATAAGCATGACAGTATGGTCAGGGTTTTGTTTTTTTTTTTTTTTTTTTCTTTCTTTCTTTTTTTTTAATGTGGACATCTGTCTCTCTATTCTGGAGAACATAAATACAGCCCACATGATATGTTCCAGATGGTGAGCTTTTTTAGTTACTGTGGCCCAAATACACTGCTGAGGTGGAACACCAATGAACTTGCTGAATACGATAGCAAGTGAGGAGCTGAAACTTTCATAATTCGATATAAATGACAAAGAGATGTAACGTTTGCATTTGGAAATGCTTGGGATGTTTTCCTCGTGTGTAATATGTTGTGTTTACATGCTGTATATAATCTGTCCATATTTAAAACGCCACTATTAGTTGCTTCCGGATAGCACATTTTCTTGCATAATATCCCTTCGTTCCCTTGATGTTTTCTAACTAAACAACAGATCATTTTCAAGCATATGGATTCTAATCTTACATCACCGTTTGGCATTTTGCAAAGCCATATCGTAATTTGCTAAATGAAAACGAAACACCGAGTTTATACAGTAATTGGAGTGAAGTATTACAATCTGCATCGTCTAAAAACGCCTCCCTTAAGAAACACCTAACTTTTTACAGACAACTAGTCAAGGGTATCTATAACTGAACGAGGAAGGGCATTTGTGGGAAAAAAAAAAAAAAACGCTTTGCGAGGCATTTCTTTTGTGGTGCTGACATTCGTGGGCTCTTTCAAGGCTTCTATTCCCTTTGAAATTTTTAGGTTCTGCACTTAAGCATCAGTAATCCAAGAGGAGGATCCAAGAAATAATGCACCAACAATTACCTGCCATACTCACCTCATATAAGTGAGTGGACACTGAGGATATGGGCATTCTAAACACAGGTGAGGTGGGGTAGGTCTTTTGCAGGCAAGAAGAAATTGTGAGGTAGCTCCTTAGTAGAGTCAGAGGGGACTATTCTCCCTGATTACAATACCTGGTTTATGTTTGTTATTTAAAACTCCCCCTGTGTTTTCTGGAGGAAAAATACTACATTACCACAGTGAGGCTATGGACAAAAGAAACTTGTTTGAAATTAAAATTGTGGTCAAGGACTTGAATGTTCAAGAAAGGTAATTTTCTTTAGGCTATTAATATTTGAAATGAGAGAAAACTATATATAAACGCATGTGACCATATACATTTAGATTTTGTGCCATAAATACATTCACACTGGGCCACGAGTTTGTAAAATATTCTGTGGGCTTATATTGTTTTTTAAATGAATTAGAAATCTTATTTATAAAAGAGCCCAAAATATTTATCTCCGTAAATACTGTTATTAACCTAGCTGGTTAAAATGCAATTATTTAGTCATTAGGTTAGTCATTTTTATGTTGTTTTCTAGATTAAAATGAGTGAAATGTGGGGATTACTTTTGAAAAAGAATTTTGAAACTCGTTGATGCAAAAGTTATATTCACCTCAGGACTGCTTAACTTGAGGATTCTTGTGTTGGAAGGCTCAATATTTGTGCAAAATGTGCTTCAACTTAAGCCCATATTGTAAGCCTAATAGACTTCTATTGATATACCACACTATGGATTCCCAAGGAATCTAAAAAACAAAACAAAGAAACCAACTTCTAGAACTAAGAAGTGAATTCAACAAGGTCACAAAGACTCAACATAATACAGATACCACTCTTTCCCAAATTGATATATGGATTTAAAGTAACTCTTATCAAACGCCCAGGAAGATTTTACATACATATATATATATATATATATATATATATATATATATATATATATATGAACTTATTACTAACATTTGTATGTCAAGTCAGCAGTATTCTAATAGCTCCAACAATTTTGAAAAATAAGAATAAAATGAGGGAAGCACCTTTACCCAATTTTTGAGACCTATTATAAAACTATGGTAATCAAGAGTTTGAGATTGGTGAATGTATAGCCACGTAGATCAACAGAACCATATATAGGTATCCCTTGGTTTTCAGAAGTTTGAATTATGCCACTTCACTTTTACCAAAGACCCACATTACTATCTGTTTTCACCAACCAAAGGAAATCCGAAGAGGATTTTTATGAAGACAAACAAGCAAAAAAGTATTCAGCATTTGTTTTGCAGTGAGCTGGTCGAGCTAGAGGCAGCAGGTACCCAGAGCAGTGAGAGTGGCCCTGCCCAGCTCCTTCCTGGGAGCTACACTCAGCATCTCAGGATCAAGTCACCAGAGCTTTGAACTGTGTTTGTGAGCATCTGTACTTTATCTAAATTTATTTTGAGCATCTGTTGACAAGATGTATCCTAAGTTATCAGAAAAGCTTAAGAGGCGTTCTTTTTCAGGTCAAGGAACACTCAAAAATGTTTTCTTATAATGGCATTTGCTTCTTTGTTTTATGTCATTTCAGTTTATGAAGAATTTCATAGGAATGCTCTACTTTTGGATAGCAGGAGAAACCTATAGAGAACACAGCTAGAAACTCACACAAACAGGCCACACTGATTTTTGACATAGGTGAAAAAGCAATCCAACGTAGGAATGATAGATTTTTAACAAATATTGCTAAATGAACTATATAACCATAAACAGAAACCAAGAGAGAGAGCATGAAGGAGGGAAGGAGGTAGTGAGGGAAAGAGGAAGGAAGGAGGGAAAGGAGGAAGAAGCAATGTACATAGGTAGATGATAGATATATGAGCAGGCAGATATTTGATCATATTTTGGAATGATAAAATGGCAGAGAAATCAACAGATTGATAGCAATCTGTTGTGTGTGTGTGTATGTGTATGTATGTGTATATATATATATATATATATATATATATATATACACATACATATATATACATACAGACAAAATGTGAATATCTTTATATTTACCAATAGCTTGCATATGAAGAATACACAGAAAGATTTTGGTTAGTAGAATCAGGAGAGAGAAATGGAGGATTGGAGGATTGTGCTTTCAAACCACAAAGGTATGATCACTGGAAAGGGAACGGTTGCATTTTTTTTTAAGTTCATTTATTTATTTTGAGAGAGAGAGAGAAAGAGAGAGAATTCCAAGCAGGCTCCTTGTTGTCAGCACAAAGCCCGATGCAGGGTTTGAGCCCATGAACCATGAGATCATGACCTAATCCAGTATCAAGAGTTGAAGGCTTAACCCATTGAGCCACCCAGGCACGCCTGTGGCATTTTAAAACAGGCGACCCACTACAGTCAGCTGTCCACATAAATTTATTAGGGCTGAATAAGAGCTTTCTCTAAGCCTAATAATGGTGGTCCCTGCCAACATTAACCTTGAGATCTGGAACTTTGAGATCCATGAGATCCTACCCACGTTTGCTTCCCAAAACTATACAAAGTTTACTTTTCAAGTTGCTCGTGACGGAAAGGCTACTCAATTCAGCTTAAGTATAAAGAGAATCTCAATGGCTCATTAGATGGTAAACTTTGCCCCAAGAATGATTCCTTTGCCTCTCTGCTTTTGTTTGATCTAGGTTATGATCTCTCCCTTCTAATGGTTCTATTTCAAATAAGCAAGAGGAGTTAGTGACACAGAAAAGAGAACTCCCCTCTTGCCACTTCATTAGGTTTACATTTCAGGGAAAGTATCTGATTGGTCTGACATGGAAACAATGCTTATGCTTTTTGACACAAGATTTGCCCCATGGCAGTGGGCAGATATTATCTTAGTCCAGATCCTAGGGCAGAAGGAGCTGCCCAAAGAAGTAAAGAAAGGCCTGCTGCACTGTCATTCTCAGTTGGTTGGGCATCTTTGCCTCTCCACCCTGGTATCTAGCTTGGCCCGTTGTTTTCTTCAACATAGGACACACATTGACACTAATCATAAAGGGTTAGGATAAGAAATAGAGTTAAAGATGTACTTGTTGAATTGAATCTGAATTTATGTCTGTAGCTTATACATGGTCCATCTCTAAGGGGAGCATATCACTATGAGATGGCACCAGAATTTTATATATTATGTATTTTACGTATGATACATTGCCTCCTCGTTTACTATAATATTTTCCCCAACAGGTGCTGAAAAAAATAACACGACAAATAAGTTTACCAAAAAAAACCATTTTTTATTTGCTTATTCATTTGCTATTAAAAACTTGACTCTTCAGTCTTTTTTGTGTATTTATGCAAAATGTATAAAACTGAATTATCTCATGTTCTGTATATGAACTTTCTTATGGCCTTGAAATTAAGCAACTCCTTTTGGCAAAGTGGTAAATCATTCTTTATAATTTTCAGAGTCTGTTCAATTTAGTATCTGACATATATCAGAAGCAGGTTCAGTTCTAGAAAAAGTAGATCATATATACATTCATCAAAACTTACAGCACAACTAAGAAGGGTATATGTAATACAGTGATTTAAAAAACCTTCTTGTGAGGGTGCCTGGGTGAGGGTGTGAGGGTGGCTCAATTGGTTTTATGTCTGACTCTTGATTTGGGCTCAGGTCACAATCTCATAGTTCAGTTTGTGAGATCGACCCCCACATCAGGCTCCAGGCTGACAGCATGGAGCCTGCTTGGAATTCTCCCTCTCTCTCTCTCTCCCTCCCTCCCTCCCTCCCTCCCTCCCCTGCTCATGTACATGTGCTCTCTCTTTCTCAAAATAAATAACTTTTTAAAAAAACCCTGTTGTGTAAAATATAAGGTTCTATCAACAGATACCCTTGGGGGTGTGGCATATTAGACCCAATGAAACTAAATATATCTTAACTTGAAATGGATTTTAAAATAGAAACATCTGCTACAATGACTTTTTGCCTATTCACCTCTCTTCCTTAATTCCTATACTTCCCTTATGACTACGTTAAGAATGGACTATCTCCTACCATTGACATTCCAATGAATGGCTCGGCTCCCTATGGCAAAAGAATAGGAATAAGGATACCCACTTCAAATTAGTAGGAATCAGGCATAAAATGTAAGTATCACAAAAATGCATACTGTCAGCACAGCTATTTTGTAAGCCTTTTCTATTATCTGGAAATAAATCTCTTACTGTTATTGACTTTCAAAATGGGGATAAGTATAATTTAAAATTTAACATATTTGCTTAATGATTTTTAAAATTACACTGTTGTCTTTCCATATATCTCTAATGTCTTTCTTTTTCCTCAGAATCTGTTAATTTTCTTTTTTCTTATTACAGTGTTTCATCACTCATTTTGAATCCAGAGGGTTTTTTAAATGTTAACCTGGGTCAAAGCGTTACTTGTGACTGATGATTAGTCGGAAACTTATTCTTGAAATATTTGTTCCCTAACAAATCCTTCATGATTATTAACAGTCTCAATTGTCAAACACTGCCAACCACTAAATCATGCCATAAAGTATTTGAGAATTACACAATATAAAAATCATTATTTCATATAGCATATAACTTTCCTGAGACATGTTTCCTGAGTAATAGATTCCATGACTTATTAATGTATATAAAACACGACTAACACTTTTAGAATAGATCATAGATAGGTAAGATGTGGACTTCACTTAATTCAAAGCAATTCAAAGAGAAAGATTTTGGTTAATGTTAAATTGGTTACCCATAGTTTTGAATAAAATCTGAGTATTGCTTAAATGACATAATATTTAATTTTATTAAAAAGGCAAACATCATATCGAACTGTAATCCTAAGAGTGATATAAATGGGACTTCAGAGCCAAGTGGATGTAACAAAAATAAGAAGGTGAATATTTATTAATGATTTATTATAAGTGTATATAATGCTGTTATTTGTATATAATATGTATTACTACATTTAATATGATGTTATAATACGGGTACCATTGTATCCCATTTTACAGATGAGAAAACCTGAGAAGCTGTGTGAACTAACCAAAGTTAAAGTTAGTAAATAATGAAAACAGGATTACAACACAGGAAGTTGGGTTTCCACAGCCTGTTCTATGCTATCAGTTCTATTGAGAGTTACAGGTATGAAAATGTTTGGCCTCTTAAAGGATTTTCATTTATTAAAATTGATCAAATTAATAATCCAGGTATTATTGAATAGTTTAATAATTATTAAATCCATAATTTATTATTTTTAAATGACTGACACCTTTATTTAAAATCCATCAGTCAATACAGGCTTCTGGCTTTAGCTGTTTCTGGTTAATCACTTCATTTACTAATTATACCGTTTGAATTATACATGTTTATACAATGCATATATATCCACATTAAGCAAAATACTTTTTCTCTTTTTAAAAAATTTTTATCATTAGCTTTTAACTTCTTGTTTAATGTATGTATTGATAATTAGAATATTCTATAAGAGAATTTGTCGAGGGAGATTATATAGTTTTTTAATGTTTTTTATTTATTTTTGAGACAGCACAAGCAGAGGAGAGTAAGAAAGAGAGGGACAGAGGATCTGAAGCAGGCTCTGTGCGGACAGCAGTGAGCTAGATGTGGGGCTTGAACTCACCAATCACAAGATCATGCATGACCTGAGACAAAGTCAGACACTCAACTGACTGAGCCAGCCAGGTACCCTAGGAGCTTATCTTTTTAACTGATAAATTTTGACTCTTTAAATCTCCATTAGAAGAAACTAACAAACTTCTGTTCTTCAAAAGTCAGTGCACTTTGATATCTCCAAGTTTCAAGTCAACTCTCAAAGCCACATGGGAATAATTTCTACATCTGTTCATGCTTACAGTGGAGTAAGCATTTAAACATTTTTTTGTCTTCAGTTTATTTCCAAATCTCTAACCCAAATTTTTTTTTACTTTTCTTTGTCACAAATTTTGCACTGTTCATTTTAAATGCCTCAGGCAATTATTTGGCAATTTAATGACAGACTTTTATTCACTTTTTCTCTAATAGCTTATTTTATATAAATGTAAATCATGACCTAATCCTTAAAACTGATATTGAAGCAAGTAAACAATGAATAAAATTGTTTCTTTGCAAAATATTTGTCTAGAATTCCAGTTGAAATCAATAATAAAACCATGTATTATTTTCATCTATATAATTTTATTTTCAAAGATAATTTTTACCTAATACAGTTTTATAAGTAATTCAATAAAAACTTATTGAAAAGCCTATTATTTGGCATACACAGGCTCAGGGCTGAGAATACAGAAATGACAAAATATAACCCTAATCTGGAAGAATCTAGAACTACTTTAAATGTAGTAGTGAAGCAAAATGGACAAGAATTATTACAATTTAACTGAATGGGAGATAAAACAAGAAATGCATAGTATTAGGAAACCATATATATTTCTGTTTAAATGTGTGGAAAGAATCTTATAAGCAATCTTTAAAAATAATAAATTCCTAGTGGAAACTGTACTAGGGCATTAATTCTTTCAGAGCATTAAGTTTAGTCAATGCTCATGTATGCTAATCCTCCCATGATATTTAAATAGCTTATATAAATGTGACCTGGATAATTCATGGAATTACCCTTTTTATCTGTGATTTCTATTTGTCAGCTCTCAAGACACTTAAGTAGAACTTTGGTTTTAACATGTGTACAGATAGATACACACACATACATATACATATATGTATCACACATAACGCATGCACACAAGCATGAAGACACATATTTTTAGGTCCTGAGATTTGATTTTGTAGTTTTAAACAAGATAGAATGAATAAAAACAAACCAGACTGCAGTTTCGGTTGTAATCACACAGACACCCATTGTAATTAACTTACACAGAGATAGAGACGGTGGTTCCCTTTGGTACCTATGTAAATCATGCAAAAATTAGCTATGATAATAAAAATCTATTTCTTACCATTCATATGTAAATTTAAAATCAAGGATTTAATTAGAAATCATTTTAATATAAAGCAAATATTGCTGGCTTTGAGTACTTTCTGGAGAATTAATATTTAGAAATAGCCTGAAAGCAAGTACCAAGCTGCTTTTTAATTAAATGGAGGAGCTAAAGAAAGGAGTTTGAAAGCATCATGTTCAAAAACGACCTCATGAGATAAATTGTTGGTAATCTTGGATGAGTAAGTTAAAGGAGGAAAATGTCAACTAATGTAACAATATATAAAAACATGCAAGCTTTCTTACTTTCTTCACTACTACCCAAAAATACGTAATTCAAAATAAAATAATAACTGACACAATAGTATAATACCTAGAAGAGCTTATTATTTTGATTGACTGTTTTAAAAAGGTAACAAGGCAAAAATTAAAGTTTCAATGTAAAATCAGATGCATGACTAATTATTGTATTGGCTATGAATATGTGTTTGGACATTATATTTGCAAAATATGTAAATGTATCTGGATGTAAACAAGAAATATACAGTTGCTAATTTAAATAATTTTAATAAAATTTCCTAAATTTGGGGTACCTGGGTGGCTCATTCGGTTAAGTGTCAGACTTTGGATTTTGGCTCAGGTCACGATCTCACAGTTCAGGGATCAAACTCTGCATTGGGCTCTGCCCTGACAGCATGGAGCCTGCTTGAGATTCTCTCTCCTTGTCTCTCTGTCCATCCCCTGTTCCTGCTCTCTCTCTCTCTCTAAATAAATAAATAAATAAATAAATAAATAAATAAATAAATATTTAAAATAAATTTGATACACGTAACAAAACTAAATTGTCTGATATTGTAAAATGTGTGGAAGTGTAAATGGTGTCTCTAAGTCATGGTCATAGAGGTCATAGAATGTTAACAAGAGCAATGCAGGAATTGTCTAATTTGCATAAGCATAAAAACTTCAGCTGACTTGTGACTATACAAGAATCATTATATGCGTCTTAGGCATATTTAGGAACGTATTTATAGCCAGTCACAGTAAAGGTGTCAAAAGCAACACTCTTTGGAAGATCGACCATTAAAAAGGAGCTCTCCACTACAGAACTTAAGACTCCTAGCTCTCATGGTCCAGTGTCACTTGTTGTCACTGAAGATGTGCATGAGGGTCTCTCAGCTTGAAGACTGAGTCTCAGCCTGAGGCAGAGCAATATCCTTTGATGGGATACTACCCACAGTGGTAGTGTAGCAGTTTTCAAAGAAAAAGCTCATCTGTATTTTTAAGGCAACCAATGATGAACTATCAAAGAAATCCACCTAGGAATGAGTGTGTTAATAGGAAGGATCAACCTACATAATTGAAAATTTTCGTATTGTATATATTTGTCTTGTTGGATATATGTCTATAACAAATAAGGGTGGAAGGATTCCTGTGGCCAGTTTCCACTTACTACATTTAAGTCAATAGAGTGAATCAATGTAACATGGTTCATTATAGGGATTGGCCCTCCTTGCCCAATTTTGATAGAGACTTCTAATATCTGTTCAATTCAAAAAGAAATTAAAATAAAATATACTAAAGAATTGCAAAATATTTCTGACACTAATAAACAATGGTAGTCCTCAGAACTTTCTACTCTTTTATGTCCATAAGGAAAAATGTGTAAAAAGAGAAGAGGAAAACTGAAAACTTTTCTTATATAAAGATACCAAATTGTCCACTAAAATAATGGAGTCTAGCAAGATTACATAATGTCATCATAAAAATCATACTTTTATATGCTGACAACAGAGTTAGAACTTGAAATTTAACAAAATAGGATTTAAAATATCATTAAAAGCATGAACTTAAGGATACATTTTTAAAAACATGCAAGAATTATACTTCAGAAACTATGACAGGGGCACCTTGGTGGCTCAGTTGGTTAAGCCTCCGACTTCAGCTCAGGTCATGATCTCACAGTTTTTGAGTTCCAGCCCCGTATGGGGCTCTGTGCTGACAGCTCAGAGCCTGGAGCCTGCTTCGGATTCTGTGTGTGTCTCTCTCTCTGCCTTCCCCTGCTCATGCTCGCTCTCTCTCTCTCTCTCTCAAAAATAAACATTAAAAAAAAAAAAAAAAAAAAAACTATGACATATTACCGAGAGAAATTAAATAAGACCTAAATAAATAGAGATCATGTCACATTCATGGTTTGGAAAGGTCAATACTGTTGAGGTCAATCCTCAGTTATACTCCAGATTTATTACAATCAAAATCAAAATTCCACATCCTCTTTAAATATAAATTTTCAAGAATATTTTAAAATGTATATATAAATTGCCAGGGCCTAAAACAGTCAAGACAAATTTTAAGAAAATCAATGAAATTGGAACATTCACATTATCTAATTTTAAGAATTAGTATAAAAGTACAATCAAGAGAGTGTTATTGGCAAATTGTTAGACAGGTAGATTGATAGACTATACAGTTCAGAATTAATTCCAAACATATCTAGTCAATTGATTTTTGACACAGCGCCAAAGTAATCTAGATGGAAAGCAGAGTTGTCTTTTTTTTTCCCAGCAAATAGTGCTGGGAAATTAGATAGCTTTATGTAAAAGAATGAACCTTGACCCTTTACCCCACTGTAATAAAAAAAAAAATTAACTCAAAATGCATCCTAGACCTATATGTAAGAGTTAAGACTACAATATTTCTGGAGAAATATATAGCAAGAAATCTTTGTGACCATTAGTTAGGCAAAGGTTTCTTAGATTGGACACAAACTTGTAAGATATTATAGGAAAGAATAAAATTACCAATATGAAAATTAAAAACATCCATCCTTCAAAAGATACTATTCAGTTTTTATAAACAGGAACAGCAGATGTAAGAAAACGTTTTTTCAAAACTAATTTCTGTAAAAAGCTTGTATTCATAATATTTAAAGGAATCTTTAAGTAATACAAAGAAAACAGTCCAGGGGACCAAAGGTTTGAACTTCACTTCACCAAAGAAGATATATGAATGGCCCATCAGTACAAGAAAGCTTTTCAAAAATTATGGTCCTTCATAAAAGGCAAAATAAATTGATAATTATCATTACATATTTGTTAGGTTAAAACAAAACAAAACAAAACAAAATGAGCAAGAACATACAAAAACAACACCCTGACAATTCCAAGTACTGACTATGATGTCAATAAACTAGAAATTTCATATATTACTGGTGGGAGCACAAGTGGTATAGCCACTTAGGGGGAAAAAATGTTATTAGTTTTTTTGTGTGTTTTTTGTTTTTGTTTTTGTTTTTAGTTTTTGTTTTTTACAAATGCTACATGGCACTATAATCCTGCTCCTAGGTACATACCCAAGGGAAATGAAAATTATGTTCACACAAACCCTGTATGGCAATATTTATATAAGCTTTTTTTCATAATCATCTAGAATTGGACACAGTATTATGTGATTTCATTTATATGACATACTGGAAAGTTAAATTTATTGGCATAGAACAGGCATGGGGGGGGTGAGAATTAACCACAAAGGTGTCACACAGGAAATTTTCAGACTGATGTGATTGTTTTAGATAGTGGTGGTAGCTAGATAACTAGCTCCAGGTTTGTCAAAAATTATGTAACTGCCACAAACAATAAACTTTGCTACAGAAAAATTAAAACCAAATCATTTGGGGGTATTACAACAAGGAATGCATGGTGTGACAAATGAATCTAACTACATTACAAATTGTATATATATTGCAATATATATATATATATACATAACTATATATATTGAATATACTTAAAATATACCTGAAAATTTCTATTTAAAAAGAGGCTGTTGGAATTTTGATTGTGATTATAATAAACATGCAGATCAATTTGGGAGGACTGGACCTCTTAACATCTGTTACACATATATGACAAACTCCATGAAAAGGCAGGAATGAAGTAGCTGACCTTATTAAAGCAATATCCTTTGGTGGTTACTTATAAGTAACTCTGAGAAACAGTGTGTTAACTGGACACTATGAGGTAGCAGACAGAAAATAAGTTTACATAAATACTATATTCTAGGTTTTTTATCTTTTCATTTTTTCTCTCAAAGCAGTGCTGGTTAACAACTAAACAATCTTACATGGATACTGGTGTCAAAGACATTAATACTTAAAAAAAAACAATAAAAAGTAATTATTATGAGCCAGTCATTTCACTGTCTGCGAAAGAATTTAAAAATCAGCTTATAGGGAGGAAATGATGCTAGAATAAACCCTGTGGTACCAGATCAGAGGTACCAGGTCAGATCAGAGTAGAAGATACCTGTATCAACTCATATTTATCTCAGAATATCTGCAGATGGATAGACCTAGAACTAGAGTGTTTTGTATGCAAGACTGTGTACACACTGGATGTCCTAGCTCTACCTCGAGACAGACTAGAAGCAGCGACACCTTAGAAGTAACAGGCACACCTACAGCCCAGATCTTAGTTTCTCAATGTCACTCTCCACCAGAAGCAACCAAAGCGCTGGAGACAGAGGTCTACTTTTAGGGCTGGAGCAAAGGAAATACAAGATAATCCTGGAGCATCTTGTAGCATGAGAAAGTAAGGAATTTTTAAAAATAAAATTGGCGGCATGTCAAATGACATAGAAACTAACTTGAAAGAGCCTCTTATAACCCAATGTAACAGTTTAATTTTGGGGGCTTCCCCCACTCACAGTATACATACTAGAAATCCCTAGTTTTAAGAATCTACCAGAAACAGGGGCACCTGGGTGGCTCAGTTGGCTAAGCACCCAACTTTGGCTCAGGTCATGATCTCACAGTTCATGAGTTCAAGCCCTGAATCGGGCTCTGTGGTGACAGATCAGAGCCTGGAGCCTGCTTCTGATTCTGTGTCTCCCTCTCTCTCTCTGCCCCTCCCCCACTCACTCTCTGTCTCTCTCTCAAAAATAAACATTTTTTTTAAAATCTACCAGAAAAATTCAAAAGGAATTAGGTGTGAACTGAAAACAGAAGAGTTGGAAGTATTCCAAGTATATATGCATTGCAAATACTAGGTTAGTTCTACGGCTATCTATCACTTTGCCCTACTGGGTAATGTTTGGACCTATACTGAACACTCCTTGAGACCAGATAAGGTGCCCCTCCTCCACCCACAAAATCCCTCGTAGTACCTTAGGAAAAGAAAAAAAAAAAAAAGAAAAAGAAAAAGAAAATGAGTTTATTTTTGCACTTTACATAGAAAATCTAGATTATCTTACAAACTTATTTGCCCAGTGAAGTCACATTACATTAGAAGAAATTTTAAAGCTGTTTAGTCATATAAATCATATATATAATGCATAAGTATATGTTATTATATAGTGCATTATTCAGGCTTTTATTAAATATCTCATGATAATCTTTTTTCTGCTAATTAATATATATTAATGTATGTTTTAATTACCTTGTATTATCATATATTTTTAATTAATTTGTGTTTTGTTTAAGGAAAAACGCAGATACCTATCCAAATTCTTACTTTATTTCGTGTCATATAATACTTATAACATGAAATACTTTAAAAGTATTTTCATAAATTTCATTTCATCTAGTCTTTGTTTTTATTATGGAAAAAGAGCCTTAAATATTAACCACCATAAAGTATAAACAATCATTTTTATAGGTCTTCTATTGATAAAGGTTTTATTATCATTGTCCCTCCTTATCTATCCCAAAGCACAGACCTACTCTGGTTTCTGTTTAGTATCACAGTGCTCCTTGTCAACACCAATTAACTCAAGAGGTGAACTGTTTGTTTTTCATTGTGGCTTCTTCAGGCAATAAATAAAGACCCAGAATAATAAAATCTGAAATACTTATGCTGGCAGGTCTATTGCCATGATTTATGGTCAATGTAGATTTTGCTCTTACAGTAAAGTCTTATGCCAGAAATATTTTGTCATAACAATATTACACAAAATACAATCACAGTGATATTATTGGGAAAATGTATTGGTGTCTAGAAGCAGACTTTAGCTCATCAAGGAATATTATTATAATACCATTTTGGTAAAGAATGTTTTAGCTTCATGTTTGTCAAAGTGAAGGGAGAACTATTTGAGGCTCAACATTTTCCCGTTACCACACATGTATTTCATGCTTTTTGTTATGCTGGCTTTCCATTAAATTTATTTATGCTCTATTGCTCTTAGGAGAAAATAATATTCATGCAGAATTTTAGTTGATCTGACTCTGACAAATTTATTCTGTTTTTTCTTCTTTGGTGAGTTTCCCATGCTACTGTTTTCTTCTTACATAAAAAAAAAACTTTAGTAAAACCATGGAATTAGATTTTGACTTCTTACATTCCTTATCAATAGTATCTTAACAGTATTATTGAGGTACGATTGACCTATAATATTTGTACAATTTTGCTTTAATAGATGTGCATATTTATAGAACCATCACTATAATCAAAATAATGAACTTATCTATCACTTCCAAAAGTTTTCCTCGTGTCTTTTTTTACGTTTATTTATTTATTTTGAGAGTGAAAGAGAGAGAGGGAGAGGGAAAGAATCAGTGGGGCAGGGGTAGATAGAGAGAGGGACAGAGGATCTAAAGCAGGCTCTGGGCTGACAGCAGAGAGCCTGACATGGGGCAAAAACACATAAATCATGAGATTACAGCCTGAGCTGAAGTCAGATGCCTAACCAACTAGGCCACCCTGGTGACCCTCCTCATGTCCTTTTTTTAATGCTCCCTTTTGGTCCCTCTTCTTTGCCCCAACTCTTCTCTCCAGGAAAACACAAATCTACCTTCTGTGGCTATGTATTTTCATTTCCTATAATTAAAAAAAAAATTTTAACGTATATTTATTTTTGAGACAGAGAATGAACGGGGAGGGTCAGAGAGAGAGGGAGATACAGAATCTGAAACAGGCTCCAGGCTCTGAGCCTTCAGCACAGAGCCTGACTCGGGGCTCGAATTCACAGACGGCGAGATCATGACCTGAGCCAAAGTCTGATGTTTAACCAACTAAGCCACCCAGGCGCCCCTCATTTCCTATAATTTTTAAAAGTGGAATCATGTCATACATACTTTTGTCTGGCTTCTTTCACTCAACATTATTTGCCGATCTGGCCATATTGGGTCATATAGTTTCTTTTTGTTGCTGAGTAGTAAGTATTGCATTATATATGCATATATCAAAATTTATTTATTCACATGTTAAAGGACATCCCAGTTTATTCCAGTGTTTGGCTATATGAACTAAATGTGATAAATCTTTGTATGGACATATGCTATTATTTGTCTTCCTAGGCAAATACCCTAAGTAGAATTGCCGGATCACACTGTAGGTACACGTCGTTTCCAACAAACTGCCAGAGTATTCACTGAGACTGTAAAGAAATTTGAGGAGTAATCGATATAGTCAAAGTGATAGCTATAATTCCTGTTGAAAATTTATGTCTTTATATGTGGTGGTAGAAAGATGAGAAATTCTTCAGTTATAAGAAGAGTAGCTGTATCTCTTTAGGTATAAATATAACATTGTTTTATTGTCGTATGCAAGTTCCAATGAAGATAAAAAGATGTTTATGGGAAGTGAGCACCCAAGTTAGCAATTTATTACCTCTTGGCTCCTAATTCACCCTTATTGCCTCCTCTGTGGTAATGAAGATGTGGTTTGTAAAAAAACTACTTTGTCACCTGGTATAATGTTAATCCCGGACAATAGCGGAAACAAACATGAAGGAAGAAGGGGTGTTTCTTCCTGGTTCTTATGTATCTTGTTTGCTCACTAGGCTCCTGGAAAGTCTTCTTTCTTACTTACCAGGCTCCTAGGGAGTACCCTTCCCCAAGTGCCATCTCCTATGCACATGTAATTTATCCTATGCACATGTAGATTTCTACAGACTAGATTTTTCCATCACTTGATTCCTCAGTGCATGCTTCTAAATTTATGTCCCTTTTTTGTATCTGGAATAATTTAATCAATGGTCTATATTATTCGACATTCAAAATATACTTCCATGCTGAATAAATAAATGAACAGTTTCACATTGGAAAGTCTTTGGATTGAGGAGTCAAGATGGCAGAGTAGTATGGGGACTCTGAACTTGTCTCATCCCTGAAACAGATCAGCATCAAACCATTTGAACACCTAGGAAATTCATCTGAGGAATAATGCAACAATCTGCATAACTGGAGCCAGAGAAATTGACAGGTATGCAATGCAGAGAGGTGCATTGGGGGAGAGAAAAGCTGTGGAGACAGGGAGGGTAGGGACCCATTTTTGTAGAGAGATGACAGAGAAAGAAAGGGGGAGACCGCAGCACATTGGGATTGCACAAGAAAAGCACCCCCCTGAAAGTACCCGGAGAGAAAGAGTGAAAACACTCACAGGGTACTGGAAAAAAATCTGTTCACCAAAACCACTGATGCCAAGAAAGAGGAGGGTTTCAACACTGCCAGTATTCTGTAAACAGTGGAGCATGGAGTCTGAAGTTTCAGAGCTCAGTGCCTGGTGGTGCTCTGGCGAGGAAGCAGGGTGAATCCCCAGGAACAGGCAGTGCAGTCTGAGGGATCCATGTGCCACACAGGGAGAAGCAGTTCCCCTCTGAGTGTGCCTTTGGTAGAGGCCATATGGCCTCCTTGTAGGCAAAATCTCAGTGGACCCCAAAGAGCAGCCATGGTTACTGATACTGGAACAAAGACACTATAGGGCAGCAAAACCTGGCACCAGTTGTGTCTTGTGATTTGCCATCAACTCTGGATCATGCTGCTGCATGATCACAGGAACATTTTCTGTGACAAGCCAGCACCCAGCTATTGCGTGGGGAGACTCTTCCCCAGAGAGTCCACATGGGTCCAAACCGCAAGGGTCTCTGAAGTGTGGGGTTTGAAATAGAGCCTTATCTGAGATAAAACTCTGAAGGGAAGTGCTGCTGGGCAGGTAGATGGCTTAGACATGGACAGAGTAGAGGCAGGGAGTGGAAGGAGGCCTGAGACAAAGGAGGAGTGCTTGATCGTGGGTCGGTGAGGGCATAGTGTTCCTGTGCCAGAGCCCAGGGAGCTGGTTGAAGGAATTTCCACCCCTCCTACCCACAGGCATGCACACACACACTGATACACCCCAGTAAGCTAACCGGTGCCACTAAGTGGAGAAGGGAACCCTTACACCAAGCCCCACCCAGCTGCCCTCTATGGACATCCCCCAGAAAACCAGCACAAATCCCTTCCACCTGCTTATGGTCTACAAATTATAGTGTGCTGCAAAGTTTCAGTTCTAGGGGAAACTGGATGTAACTCCATTCAGGTTTCATTCTATTTGTTGGTTCATTTATTTGTTAATTTTTTTTTCTTTCTTTTTTTTTTTTTTTTTTTTGCTTAGGGTTTTTTTTTCTCTTTCTTGAATACAGAAAGACCAAATTCGATTTCTTTGTCTATTCTATTATTTTATATTTTTTATTTTAAAATTTTTAACTATTTTTTTTCCTTTCTCCTTTTTGTCTAGTCTATGAAGCTTCTCTCAACAAGCAGACCAAAACACACATGGAATCTAGCTTCCTTCATTGGATTTTTTTGTTTTGTTTTTAGTTCTTTAATTTTAATTGTTTATTTTATTAATATTTTTCTTCCTCCAAAATGACAAGGTGAAGGAGTTGACCCCAAAAGAAATAAAAGGAAGAAATGAGGCCAGGGATTTAATCAACACAGATATAAGTGAGATGTCTGAACTAGAATTTAAAACCATGATTATAAGAATACTAGGTAGAGTTGTAAAAAGCATAGAGGATACCAGGGAATATATTTCTGCAGAGATAAATGAACTAAACTGTAGTCAAGCTGAAATTAAAAATGCTATAACCAAGATATCTCGAATGGATGCCATGACAGAAAGGGTGGATGTTGCAAAGCAGTATATCAGTGAGATAGAAGATAAAATATGGAAAATAATGAAGCAGAAAAAAAAGAGGGAAACAAAGGCAAAAGATTATGAATCAAGACTTAGAGAATTCAATGACTTATTATACATTAATAACATTCAAATCACAGGCAGGTCAGAAGAGAAAGAGAGAAAAAGAGGCAGAAGGTTTTTGTGAGCAAATTATAGCTGAAACTTTTCCAAATCTGGAGAAGGTCCCAGACATCAAAATTGAAGAACCACAGCAAACTGCCATTAGATTCAACAAAAAGTGACCATCACCAAGACATATCACAGTCAAATAGTCAAAATCACAAAATACACAGACAAGGAAAGAATTATGAAAGCAGCAAAAAAAAAAAAAAAAAAAAAAAAAAAGTCCTTAACCTACAAGGGAAGACAGATCAGGTTCATAGCAGATCTATCCATAAATACATGGCAGGCCAGAAAGGAATGGCAAGGTATACTCAACATGTTGAATCAGAAAATTATGCATCCTAGAATACTTTATCCAGGAAGGTTGTCATTCAAAATAGAAGGAAAGATAAAGAGTTTCCCAGAAAAATAAAAACGAAGAGTTCATGACCACTAAACCATCCCTGCAAGAAATTTCAATGGGGACTCTTTTGGGAAGAAAGAAGCAACGAAGACTAGAAAGTACCAGAGAACATCACCCAAAACACCAACTCTATAGGCAATACAATGGCACTAAATTCATATCTTTCAATAACCGCCACAAATGTAAACGGATTATATGCTCCCATCAAAAGACATAGGGCATCAAAATGGGTAAAAAAAATAAGACCCATCTAAAAAAATAAATAAGACCCATGTATAGACTGCCTATAAGAGACTCATTTTAGACTTAAAGACACTTGCAGATTGAAAGTGAGGGGATGGAAAACCATCTATCATGCTAATGGATGTCAAAAGAAAGCCAGAGTAGCCATACTTATATCAGACAAACCAGACTTTAAAGCAAAGACTGTAACAAGAAATGAAGAAGGGCGTTATATCATAATTAAGGGGTCTATCCACCAAGATCTAACAACTGTAAATATTTATGTCCCCAACTTGATACAACCAAATATATAAATCAACTAATCACAAAATAAACTCATTAATAATACCCTAATAGTTGGGTTCTTTAATGCTCCACTTACAGCAATAGATCAACTAAGCAGAAAATCAACAAGGAAACAATGGCTTTGAAAGACACAAGGGACCAGATGGACTTAACAGATATATTCCGAACATTGAATATATGGTCTATATATTCTAAAGAAGTAGAATACACATTCTTCTCAAATGCATATGGAACATTCTCCAAAACAGGTCACATACTGGGTCACAAATCAGCCCTCAACAAGTACAAAAAGATTGAAATTATACCAAGCATATTTTCAGACCACAATTCTATGAAACTTGAAATCAAACACAAGAAAAAATTTGAAAGACCACGAATACTTGGAGATTAAAGAACATTCTATTAAAGAATTAATGGGTTAACCAAGAAATTAAAGAGGAAATTAAAAAGAACAAGGATGCCAATGAAAATAAAAACACAACAGTCTAAAACCTCTGGAATGCAGCAAAGGCAGTCAAAAGAGGGAAGTATATAGCAATCCAGGCCTTCCTAAAGAAGGAAGAAAGGTCCCAAATACACAACCTAACCTTACACCTAAAGGAGCTGGAAAAAGAATAGTAATTAAAACTCAAAGGCAGCAGAACAAGGGAAATAATAAAGATTAAAGCAGAAATCAATTATCAAAATTGATAAACCCCTAGGTAGATTGATGAAAAAGAAAAAGGAAAGGCCAAATAAATAAAATCATGAAAGACAAGAGATCACAACCAACACCCCATAAAACAAACAATAATAAGAGAATATCTGAGCCATTATATGCCAACAAATTGGGCATTCTAGAATAAATGGACAAATTTAAACATAAACTTATAAACTACCAAAACTGAAACAGGAATAGAAAATTTGAACAGACTCATAGCAGTAAAAAATTGAGTCAGTAATCAAAAACTTCCCAAAAAACAAGAGTCCAGGGCTGGATGGCTCTCCAGGGGTATTCTACCAGACATTTAAAGAAGAGTTAACACCTATTCTTTTGAGGCTGATCCAAAAAATAGAGATGGAAGGAAAACTTCCAAACTCATTCTACGAGGACAGCATTATCTTGATTATAACCAGAGAAAGACCCCACTAAAAAGGAAAATCACAGACCAATCTCCCTGATGAACATGGATGCAAAGATTCTCAACAAAATACTAGTAAATCAAATCCAACAATACATTAAAAGGACTATTCACCACAATCAAGTGGGATTTATTCCTGGGCTGCAGGGCTGATTCAATATCCATACATCAATTGACATTATATAGCACAATAAAAGAAAGGATAAGAACCACATGATCCTTTCAATATGTGAAGAGAAAGTATTTGACAAAATACAGCATCCTTTCTTGATAGAAACCCTCAAGAAAGTAGGTATAGAGGAAACATACCTCAAGGTCATAAAGACCATATATGAATGCACTACAGCTAATATCCTCAATGCAGAAAACTCAGAGTTTTCCTCCTAAAATCTGGAACATGCCAGGGATATCCACTCTTGCCGCTGTTGTTCAACATAGTGTTTCAAGTCCTAATCCCCGCAATCAGACAATAAGAGATATAAAAGGCATCCAAATCAGCAGGGAAGAAGTCAAACTTTACTCTTTGCAGACAACATCCTAATTTATATGGAAACCTGAAAGACTCCACCAAAAAACTACTAGAACTGATATATGAATTTGACAAAGTCACAGGATATAAAATAAACATACAGAAATTGGTTTAATTCTATACACCAATAATGAAGCAGCAGAAAGAGAAATCAAGGAACCGATCCCATTTACAATTGCACCAAAAACCATAAGATAACTAGGAATAAACCTAACCAAAGAGGTAAAAGATCTGTATGCTGAGAACTATAGAAAGCTTATGAAAGAAATTGAAGAAGATAGAAAGAAATGGAGAAACATTCTATGCTCATGGATTGGAAAAACAAATATTTTTAAAATGTCTATACTACCCAAAGCAATATACGCATTCAATTGCAATCCCTATCAAAATACCAACAGCATTCTTCACAGAGCTGTAACAATTCTAAAATTTGTATAGAAACAAAAAGTACCCCAAATAGCCAAAGTAATGTTGAAAACAAAACAAAAACCCAAAGCTGGAGGCATCACAATTCCAAACTTCAAGACAGTAGGGTACTGGGACAGTAACAGACACATAGATCAATGGAACAGAATAGGAAACCCAGAAATGGACCCACAAATGCATGGCCAGCTTATCTTTGACAAAGCAGGAAAGAACAGACAATGGAAAATGTCTCTTCAGCAAATGGTGCTGGGAAAACTGGAGAGCAACATGCACAAGAATGAAACTGGACCACTTTCCTACACCATACACAAAAATAATTCTCAAAATAGATAAAAGACCTACATGTGAAACAGAAAACCATCAAAATCCTAGAGGAGAACACGGGCAGCAACCTGTTTGGTTTGGCTGCAGCAACTTCTTACTAGTCATGTCTCCAGAGACAAGGGAAACAAAAGCAAAAGTGAACTACTGGAACCTCATCAAGATTAAAAACAAAAACAAACAAACAAACAAAAACCTATCCAGAAAAAAGGAACCAATCAAAACTAAAAAGCACCTGAAGGAATGATAGAAGATCTTTGCAAATGAGTTATTATCCAATATCTATAAAGAACTTATCAAACTCAATACCCAAATACAATCCAGTGGGAAAAAATGGGTAAAAGACATGAACAGACATTTTTCCAATGAAGACAACCATATGGCTACAGAAACATGAAAAGATGCTTAACATCACTCATCATGAGCAAAATCCAAATCAAAACCACAATGAGATACCACCTCACACCAGTCAGAATGGCTAAAATTAACAATTCAGGCAACAACAGATGTTGCTGAGAATGTGGGAAAGAAGAACCCTTTTGCACTCTTCGTGGGAATGCAAACTGGTGCAGCTACTCTGGAAAACAGTATGGAGGTTCCTCAAAAAAATTAAAAATAAAACTACCCCAGGACACAGTAATCGCACTACCAGGTTTTTATCCAGAAGATAGAGGTGTGCTGTTTTGAAAGAGCACATGCACCCAGTGGTTACAGCAGTGATATTAACACTAGCCTAATTATGGAAATAGCCTAAATATCCATCAACTGATGAATGGATAAAGAAGCAGTAAACACGCACACACATGCACATGCAAACACACACACACACACACACACACACACACACACTGGAATACTACTCTGCAATGAAAAAGGATGAAATCTTGCCTTTTGCAACCATGTGCATGGAGTAAGAGTGTATTATCATAAGGGAAGTAAGTCAGAGAAAGATAAATACATGATTTCATTCATATGTGGAATTTAAGAAAAAAAAAACAGATGAACATAGGGGAAGGGAAGGAATGATAAAAATGGAGGGGGAGGCAAAACCTAAGAGACTCTTAAATACGGAGAATAAACTGAGGGTTGCTGGAGAGGGGAATGGGGATTGGGCTAAATGGGTGATGGGTATTAGAAGGGCACTTGTTGGGATGAGCACTGGGTGTTATATGTAAGCAATGAACCATTGGGTTCTACTCCTGAATCCAATACTACACTCTTTGTTAACTAATTGATTTTAAATAAATTAATTAAAGAAAATAAGAAGATGTGTTAGAAGGCTATTGCAGATATCTGGTTACAAGCTAAGGTCGTTTAGTCTAGGGTGTACATACCATTAATACAAATTGATGAAATATATATTTTGGAAGTAGAGGTGAACATACTCAATGTTGAATGGCATATGAAAAGTGAGGGGAATAAAGTCAATAAAGCTATTCATAGATCTGTGGCTCAAGTAAATGTGCTATTGACTAGACACTGGAAGAGGGTATGTTTGATGGTGCAGGACCTCAAGATTTCCATTTTATCTTTTTTAAGTTTAAGATGGCTAAAACACATCTATGTGAAAATATCACAATGCAGTCGGAAGTACCAGAGCACTTCTCAGAGAGTTGAGTTTCACAGATAGAGATATAAGGGATAACTACAATGTTGATGGTGAAGCTGAGACACATGCTGTTCACCAAAAATCTACGTGCCCTCCTAATTTACCAGCCCTCTTGGATTTAGGCAGGGCCACGGTGATTAGTTGTGCTGAAGGACTATGATAAAATCACATACATCATTTTCAGACCAAATCAGTTAAGAAACATGTGACCATTTAGCTCCTCCTTTGACCTGCTGACTTAGATGGCCAAGTTTTTATATGATGCATTAAAATATGGTAAAATGTTTACCAGTCTACTTTCCTGAATATTAGGTTTTATATGTCTATCAGAACCAAAATGAATACATCAAGAGAGTACCTGAATATATAAATCCAGGGTTCAAAAGAGAGGTCCATTCTAAAGATACACATTTGGGAATCATGAACATATAAATATTTTTAAGTGCTGACAGGGATTCTTTGCTTGAACAAACTTGAGTCAATCTCCTAAATTTTCTGGGCCTATCTATGCACTTTGTAAATCTAGTTTTAGCAAAAACACTCCTAAGTCAGTTTAACCAGAACTCCCCACTCTTGATACTTCATCACCCTTTGTATCTTCCTAAGTTCCTCATCCTTCACCATCCCCCAGATGAGATCTAATCACCCTGGTTTGTCTGCAGCAAGAATCCTGAATCCTGTTAGGTCAGTTTAGTCAGACCCCACCGCCCATCCCTGATGTTTCCTCTTAGTGATTTCCTATCCACCTACCTCCACCCTGCTCCTTGGGGGTAAATTTCCACCTGTCCATGCTCTATTCAGAGTTGACCCTCTCCTCCATAGTAAAATCTCATTGAAGTGGTGCCTATCCCTATCACAATGGTCCTGAATCAAGTCTATCTTACCGTCCTTAACAAATCACATTGAATTTATTTATTTTTTTTTGGGGGGGGGGAGGAACAGTATCCAGAATGAATCAGATGAGGAAGTGAATAATGTCAAGAGGCCAGAAACATTGGAAAGAGCCAAGACTAAGGGGATGTAAAAGTAAAAGAGCCTGAGAAAGAATAGTACTTGAGGTAAGATAAAAACCAAGAGGGGAGTATTCTGAAAACTACACATAGAAAATATTTTGAGAAGAAACCACAAAACTGTATTGTTCATCTATCAAGTAAAATTTATATTTGTATTCACTAATGCCTTTAGGAACATGGAGGAAATTTGTAACTTTAAGACATAAATTTGGAAGAGCAATGAGTATATACAAAACTAATTGTAGAGGGTTTTAAAAAGAATGGGAGGAGAGAAATTATGTTCAAAGACTGAAGACAACAACTTTAGAAGATTTTGTTCCTGGAAAATACAACATGCCATTGGATCATTATGATGGGGGAATTTGGAGTTAAAAGAGATTATTTTTAAGATGGAAGAAATAGCTGCATACTTTTATGCTCATGAAAATGATTTGATAGAGAAAAAGTGCATGATCTAGGAAATCTGAAGTTTTTTTTTTTTCTGGGAGAAATTTTGAAGTCATGTTTTTGAGTAGAGAACATGTGATGTGATCCAGCACATAATAGGAATTCGTCTTAAAGAGAACTATGGAAAGTTCATGTATAGTAACAGGAGAGAAGGCCATTAGGATGCCACAAAGGCAGTTTGACAAAGTATTAGGATTACATTATCTTCCAACAGCTTCTATTTTCTCAGCAACATAAAAAGTAAAGTCATTACTAAAAACGAAGAAAGGGAGGGAGATACCTATGAGAGAACAGAAAAAGGAAGCTAGATACTAGCTATTTTGGGAAAGTGAGAGCATGAGTATTCTAAGAAAATGCAACAGAGTTCCTTGAAAACATTTTGCAAAAAAGACCAGATTCTGAATCTAGAGTAAATTGTCATTTACTTTGTCATCACAAGAAGGAAGGAGAGGCATTGACATCATCAGAGCTGAAGATCATCATACCATCATAATCAGGAAAGATTTAACAGTGCTGTAATAACAAGGTATACCCTACATTTTAATTATTTAATGAAACAACAGTGTATATCTAATTATGCTAGTCAAAAACATTTCATAAATGGTTTTGTTGCATGCATTCCTTTGAAGACTAAGTTAACGGATTCTTTAAGAATAGATCACATGTATCCTTATTTTGTTGCATCAAAGAAAGATAGACTTCAAAATGACATACCTAGTTCTTAAATATTTTGTCCTGGAAGTGACATATGCCACTTTACTCATGATCCATAAGCTAGAAGTACTCACATGTTTCTGGATAACTGCAAGGGAAAAATGCAGAAGAGTCCAAAAATAATCAATGAATAATAAATGTCTATGACCCAATATCTTGGTTCTTTAACATGTCAAAATTATGACTTTATTTTGTACAGTAGTACAACTTAAAGACCACTCAGAGAGCTTACATGAATATCTACTGCACACACCAGTAAGTATAAAAGAAACATCACATTCCCCCAAAATATGAGTCCTTATTGATTTAATGGGCATTTTGAGTCCTTTCAAAAGCATGTCATTGCCACTTCTACGTGATTGTCAAGTTAAAGTCCTCAAAATACTAGGAACAGGGATTTCAGTGACATAAGGTAAATTCCACAAGGAGAGATGATGTGCAAGTATTTTCTGATGGCTTGAATTTCAAATATTGAATGGAGAATTAATAGAAAGTAGAAATGAGATACAAAGAAAACGCTTTTCTTCTCATAAGCCAGTGGGAGAGCATCAGTGACAGAATGAAGTACCCACTCATGAGAAGGCTATTGGAAGAGCAGAATTTTCCAAAAATCTTTCATTTAAAGCAACTAATGAAAGGATCACTCAGAAAAAAAAAGATGGAGAACATAGGGAATGTTAATAATAAGAGCTACTGAAGGCACAGCAAAGGGTCACAGGGACAAGAGGAGGCATAGAATCAATGAGGTTTACAGTGAGGAGGAGTATGGATGATTTGTGAGTCTTGGGGATTTTTCTGTGGTGACTTAATTAAACAGGATAAAGAATCTAAAGTGAATACTTTGGGTATTTATTTGTACCAACTTTGGGTTGGTAGAGCAGGAGAGGTGAGGATTTTTGCCAGAAACATAGTGCCCACTTTTCAATTTGGCTAATTATTGAGTGGAGTGGTGGCCTTAATTCGAATGGTCAGGATTCAGAGGTTATTCTAGAGTATTATAAATGGAGGCTAAAGGCGTATAAGTCACTTTATTTCCTCCTCCCTAAGGAAGTATGGCATTTATTAAGGAGATAGGGCACTGGAGAATACAGCTTCTAAAAACAACCAAAGAAGCTAGCCATGAAAACAAAAACAAAGGATGTGGTCAAGTGAAGCAAAGAAAACTAAGAGTGCTGTCACAAAAATAAATCAGATCCAGACAATGTTCAAAGAAAAGAGAGGCAAACTGCTAAAATGATGCTGAAAGATCCTTTGTGTTTGTGTTCATATATATGTTCATTCGTTTGTTTTTATGGCTGTGATTCTCAAGTGTCCTTATTGGGGAAAGACACTTGGATATTTTTTTCATGTTTCACTATTCATATTTTGAAAATTATATATACACGGAGAGAGACAGAGATGGAAAGACCGAGAGAGGGATGGAGGGAGAGAGAGACAGAGAAGACATACTATGTGTAAACAATGGCTTTGAATGACACATTGGGCCAGATGGATTTAACAGATATATTCAGAACATTTCATCCTAAAGCAGCAGAATATACATTCTTCTCCAGTGCACATGGAACGTTCTCCAGAATAGACCATATACTGGGACACAAATCAGCCCTAAGTAAGTACAAAAAGATCGAGATCATACCGTGCATATTTTCAGACCACAACGCTATGAAACTCGAAATCAACCACAAGAAAAAATGTGTAAAGGTAACAAATACTTGGAGACTGAAGAACATCCTACTAAAGAATGAATGGGCTAACCAAGCAGTTAAAGAGGAAATTTAAAAGTATATGGAAATCAATGAAAATGATAGCAACACAACCCAAAACCTCTGGGACACAGCAAAGGCAGTCATAAGAGGAAAGTATATAGCACTCCAGGCCTTCCTAAAGAAGGAAGAAAGAGCTCAGATACCCAACCTAACCTTACTGTTTAAGGAGCTGGAAAAAGAACAGCAAATAAAACCCAAAACCAGCAGAAGACAGGAAGTAATAAAGATTAGAGTGGAAATGCTATTGAAACCAAAATAAAAAAAACAGTAGAACAGAACAATGAAACCAGAAGCTGGATGTTTGAAAGAATTAACAAAATTGATAAACCACTAGCCAGTATGATCAAGAAGAAAAAGGAAAGGACCCAAATAAGTAAAATCAAGAATTAAAGAGGAAAGATCACAACCAACACAACAGAAATAAAAACAATAATAAGAGACTATTATGAGAAATTATATGCCAATAAAATGGGCAACCTGGAAAAATGGACAAATTCCTAGAAACATATATACTACCAAAAGGGAAAAAGGAAGAAATAGAAAATTTGAACAGACCCAGAACCAGTAAGGAAATCGAATTAGTAATCAAAAATCTAACAACAAAAAAAAAAAAGAGTCCAGGAACAGATGGCTTTCCAGGGGAATTTTACCAAACATTCAAGGAAGAGTTAACACCTATACTCTTGAAAATGTTCCAAAAAATAGAAATGGAAGGAAAACTTCCAAACTCTTTCTATGAAGCCAGCATTACCTTCATTTCAAAACCAGAGACCCCACTAAAAAGGACAACTATAGACCAATTTCCCCAATGAACATGGATGCAAAAATCCTCAACAAGATATTAGCCAACCAGATCCAACAATACATTAAAAAAAATTATTCACCACAACCAAGTGGGGTTTATACCTCGGATGCAGGGCTGGTTCAATATCCGCAAAACAATTAACATGATTCATCACATCAATAAAAGAAAGGACAAGAACCATACGATCCTCTCAATTGATGCAGAGAAAGCATTTGACAAAACACAGCAAATTTCTTGATAAAAACCCTCAAGAAAGTAGGATAGAAGGATCATACCTCTAGATCATAAAAACAATATATGAACGACCCAATGCTAATATCATCCTCAATGGGGAAAAAAATGAGAGCTTTCCCCCGAAGGTCAGGAACAAGACAGGCATGTCCACTCTCGCCACTGTTATTCAACATAGTATTGGAAATCTTAGCCTCAGCAATCAGACAACACAAAGAAATAAAAGCCATCCAAATCAGCCAGGAGGAGGGCAAACTTTCACTCTTCACAGATGACATGATACCCTATATGGAAAACCCAAAAGATTCCACCACAAAAACTGCTAGAATTGATTCATGAATTCAGCGAAGTTACAGGATATAAAAACAATGCACAGAAATAAGTTGCATTCCTATATGCCAACAATGAAGTGACAGAAAGAGAAATCAAGGAACCGATCCCCATTTACAGTTTCACCAAAAACCATAAAATACCTAGATTTAAATCTAACCAAAGAGGTGAAAATCTATACACTGAAAACTACAGAAAGCTTACCAATGAAATTGAAGAAGACACACAGAAAAAGATTCCATGCTCCTGGATAGGAAGAACAAATATTTGATACTACCCAAAGCAATCTACATATTCAGTGCAATCCCTGTCAAAGTAACACCAGCATTCTTCACTAAAATGTCGATACTACCCAAAGCAATCTACATATTCAGTGCAATCCCTGTCAAAGTAACACCAGCATTCTTCACAGAGCTAGAACAAATAATCCTAAATTTTGTATGGAACCAGAAAAGACCCCAAATAGCCAAAGAAATCTTGAAAAAGAAAACCAAAGCAGGAGGCATCACTATCCCAGACTTCAAGCTATACTACAAAGCTGTAATCGTCAAGACATTATGGTACTGGCACAAGAACAGACACTCAGATCAATGGAACAGAATAGAGAACCCAGAAATGGACCTACAAATGAATGGCCAACTAATCTTTGACGAAGCAGGAAAGAATATCCAGTGGAATAAACAGTCTCTTCAGCAAGTGGTGATGGGAAAACTGGACAGTGACATGCAGAAGAATGAACCTGGACCACTTTCTTACACCATACACAAAAATAAACTCAAAATGGATGAAAGACCTAAATGTAAGACAGGAAGCCATCAAAATCCTTGAGGAGAAAGCAGGCAAAAACCTCTTTGATCTTGGCTGCACCAACTTCTTACTCAACACATCTCTGGGGGCAAGGGAAACAAAAGCAAAAATGAACTACTGGGACCTCATCAAAATAAAACACTTCTGCACAGTGAAGGAAACAGAAAAACTAAAAGGCAGAATGGGAGAAGATATTGGCAAATGACATATGAGATAAAGGGTTAGTATCCAACATCTACAAAGAACTTATCAAACTCAACACCCAAAAAAAGAAATAATCCTGTGAAGAAATGGGCAAAAGACATGAATAGACACTTCTCCAAAGAAGACATCCAGATGGGCAACTGACACATGAAAAAATGCTCCACATCACTTATCATCAGGGAAATACAAATCAAAACCACCATGAGATACCACCTTACACCTGTCAGAATGGCTAACATTAACAACTCAGGCAACAACAGACGTTGGTGAGAATGTGAAGAAAGAGGATCTCTTTTGCACTGTTGGTGGGAATGCAAGCTGGTGCAGCCACTCTGGAAAATAGTATGGAGGGTCCTCTAAAAACTAAAACCAGAACTACCCTACGACCCAGCAATTGCACTACTAGGCATTTATCCATGGGATACAGGTGTGATGTTTCGAAGGGACACATGCACCCCCATGTGTATAGCAGCACTATCAACAATAGCCTAAGTATGGAAAGAGCCCAGATGTCCATCAATGGATGAATGGATGAAGAAGATGTGGTGTACATATATACAATGGAGTATTACTCAGCAATCAAAAAGAATGAAGTCTTGCCATTCGCAACTACGTGGATGGAACTGGAGGGTATTATGCTAAGTGAAATGAGTCAGAGAAAGACAAAAATCATATGACTTCACTCATATGAGGACTTGAAGAGACAAAACAGATGAACATAAGGGAAGGGAAACAAAAACGATATAAAAACAGGGAGGGGGACAAAACAGAAGAGACTCATAAATATGGAGAACAAACTGAGGGTTGCTGGAGAGGTTGTGGGAGGAGGGATGGGCTAAATGGGTAAGGGACATTAAGGAATCTACTCCTGAAATCATTGTTTCACTATATGCTAACTAATTTGGTATAAATTTTAAAAAATAAAAAATAAAGCTAAAAAAAGGCTTCAAAATAAGGAAACAGTACCAAATTCCATGTCTTCATTAACTTCTGATGTTTTTTTGCTCACCATGCTAAGCACTAATTAAGAAAGATTCTGTCTTAAAATTTGTTATTGACTAAAATATAGGAAAACAAGAAATACAAAATCAACAACTAATTTGGTTTGTTGATGCTTCTAATCAAGGTAAGAAATCTCATGAGAAAAAATTAATAATAGATATATGGGGTAAACAGGGTCCTAATTAATGACTGTTAATCCATCTTTTCTTTACAATGGATATTATTTAGGCTTTGGTCTTTATTCAGAACATTATTGTAAAAATTTGTTTATGTTGGAAACACATAGTGAATGGCAATACATTTGAAAGACATGAGGTATTCTTTCAAATTAAAGTATGGTTGTTACAATAATATAAAACATGCACTTAAAATGTTGATGTTAGGGGCACCTGGGTGGCTCAGTACGTTAAGTATCTGACTTTTGATATCGACTCAGGTTGTGATCTCCCAGTCATCAGTTCGAGCCCCGTGTTGGGCTGTATCCTGACAGTGCAGAACCTGCTTGGGATTCTCTCTCTTTCTCTCTCCTTGCCCCTCCCCTACTCACACTCTCTCCCTCTCTCAAAATAAATATTTTAAAAAATAAAAATAAAATATTGATATTAATGGGATTTCAAATTGGAAATGTGTAAGATTTACATAGATGGCTACTGTACAGAAGAATGACTTTGCTATCTTCTGTATCAAAGCATGAACAATGAAAAGGATGGGTTTCATGATAGGTTTCATAGCATTATAACGGCCCATGCTAACCATATCTAGCTCTATTTATGATAAACAGGAGCAACACTTGTAGATATTGCTAGAATAATCTTACCTCTTTTTTCCCCTTGAAATGTTTGGGATAATAAACCGAATACTTTGTTATTATGAGGGTGCTTTACAAATATATTCATTTGTTTAGAAAATGTCCTTTCCTTTTATCTAAGACATCTAAACTCAGACTCCCATTAAATTTTAGGCAAGTATAGGTGGATATATGTTTTATATAACATAATTGGAAAATTTTTCCTGAGGTCTACATTTGATGGAAAACAATACTATATAATGTGCTGCTCATGAAAAACCTATTATAATATATATTGGACTTTCACAATTTTTAGAGACAAATATAAACTGAATTTAGGTCTGTTTGAAGAAGGATTGTGATTTGAGGTTATCACTAAACTTTAGGTACCTCAGGTATCAATAATAGAATAAGTAAAAATAATACATGAGTATTTACACAGAGGAAAACAATGGAAAAGTACTATCAATGTGATGGCTTAGCAGCCCTACAAGTTTTTCACTACATCTGCTTCCTAAACAAAGAACTGAGACTTCAAAGATGAAATAAATAGTCCAAGACCAGAACTGGATTAAAACCTCATTTTCTGAATATCAACTCTTTCCTCATTTTGCTTTTTACACTGAGTTGTTTCTTTGGATGTGCTATTTTTGATATCATGTTGACACCAACTTGACTTGAACCTTTAACTTTCATTCCTATTGTTATAGACTCCCTGTCTCTTAAATCTAAACTAAGAATAGACCCTTAGATTTTCACACTAGGGACTATATATAGTATGGAAATGGTGACTTTAGTAACTCAATTATTACTGCCTTTATCTATAGAAGAAATTGCTTTGGCTGCAAAAGGTGGAAAATTTTATTTTTGAGGCCAAGTATCCATAACATAAGACTAACTGAAGATATTGAGCAAGCCTGTCTGAGCTTGGATGAGCCTGGGATCAGATCTTTCTCTGGGTATGATACCATGTAAAGAAAGGAATGATGAAGACAATCACTGAAGACTCAAGAATATGTCACAATTTATTCTACTCTGCTGTGGAAGAGGATTCCCAGCTTCCTGTCCTCTGACATTATTCTGATTCTCAAGATTTTCTTTGCTACACTGACTTTCACTTAAGTGTATAACCAAACCAAAAAAAAAAAAAAAAAAAAAAACCCAAAAAACAAAACCTTTCAATGCAATGGTACAGCAAAAACAATTTATACTATGTACTGTGTTCTCTTCTTAAATTGTACTTCACTTTCGAAAGAGTCCTGTGCCTCTATTTTTAGCAAACTGTAAGACATTGAGTCAGATTTTATATATCAGTGTTGGACTTTAAAAAAATTCCATAAAGAAAATGTCTGGAAACTGGTTTCTGAAAATGTTTTTTATCCTGTGTGCTCAGAGATTACAAGAGAAACATGATGTATTCCAAAGAAAACACATACACAATGATTTTCTACTGGTTTTGAGGGATAACAAAGAGGCAAAAATCAAGCAAACAACCAAAATAAAACCAAAACAGCTCAGCACTTTTTGTAATTTAAATGATACGATAGTAGTTTCTATGGTTCACAAATTATACATGAAGTATGCTTTTAAATAATTAACTCTTTGCCATCTAAGAAAATTTGGGAGTGATTTTCAGAATGTTTCATTCAGTTAAAACAAAGCAAGTTTTGCTTTAAAACAAAAGCAAAATTGTTAGGATTAGTAAGTAGTTTATAGCAGTTAAATGTTATGATCTAAACTCCAAAGGGTTTCAAAACAGGACTACACTGTATTTGTTGTGTTCTGGTCTTTAAGTTTGGCTAATAGTGAAAAATTTTTGATGGAAATAATCCCTCAGAGGACTATTTCATAAAGTAAATGTAACCGAGTTTCCTTTACAATTTCTAAGTGTCTTGTCATTTCCCTCCTCTATATAAGAAGTATATACAAAATTTGTGTTTTAGGGATGCCAAGTGACTCAGTCAGTTAGGCATCCAACTCTTGGTTTCTACTCCGGACATGAATTCAAGTTATGTGTTGGGTTCAGTGCCACTGATCTCTCTCTACTCTCTCTCTGCTCCTCCCCAGCTCATGCTTTCTCTCTCTCTCTCTCTCTAAATAAACATTAAAAAAAAACTTAAAAAAATAAATTTATACTTTAGTGTTAAAGAAAGCATAAATAAAATGAGAAAATGTCAAGCAAACTGAGCTCTAGGCATGAAACTTAGGTGCTTTGTGACCTTTGTTACTCAATTTAAACTTTCTGGGCCGTAATTTCATCATATTTATATTCTGAAGCACAGCATAATGAAAGGGTATTAGCTTTTGGAGTCAGAATATCTGCAATTCTGGGTCTGTCATCTATGTATGTTTAAGCAAATTTCTAAACCTTCCTAAGTGCTGTTTTTCTCACCTATTGCCTGTAACAGATGTAATAAACAATAAACTATATGTTCCAAGGTGGTTTTAAGGGTCAAATATGATGATATATGTAAATATATTATACATGGTACATAAAAGTATTACAGCTAAAACACTATTATAATGCAAATGAATAAAATTGGTCAATGATATAGCTGCAGAAACTCAAAACAATTACTTATAGAAAAATGGGGAAGTGAGCATAAAAGGTATTTACCTTTGACAAAGTAACTCTAATTTTATGACCTCGTCTTTAAGAAATAACCCTAAATATTGGTCAGGATGGGGCAAGGAAGGCTGAAAGCATCTAATATTTATCACACTATTATTTGAAAGAGCAGGAACTAATTTAATTGTTCAAGAATATACTTGAGTAATTTGGGGAACTATCAATTCAGTACACCTGTGATAAATTTACAGCCTAAGCAGATTGCAAAATGATCACTACACAAAGTGTAGAAAAAAGGAAGTTATTACTTTTTTTTTCTTTGTAGTAATAGAGCATAAAATAGATTTATCAGCTTATACTTTGGATGATCTTGCTTTGGCTTCAAGTCATTGTGTCCCATGCTGCTGATTTTCTTCCTCTTTCTCCGTATGTATATGGTTAGATTATATAAGCAAAGGCATATAAATGTAGGTAAAATTTCATCCTGTTAGATCGAGTTCAAGCTTTTAGATATTCTGCAATCTTAAGCAAGCATTCACTCTAAATTTAAAGGGCATACCCTCTAGCAGGTTGCACTTTCTAAATATGACAACATTTCCCAACCTACCAGCTCCTTTATCAAGAGCTACAATCTATTTGGTGCCTTTGTTGCTGCCACAACTAGTAGAATAGTGTGATGGAAATGAGGCTATGTGGCTCCAAGAAAACCGTGCCCCAAACACCTTCTGACTGCAAAAAATACAAGAGACTCAAAGCGAGAACGTCAAATAAGCCCAACCACCAGAAACCATGATCAAAACCCATTTGCTATAGTTTTTTAGTCAGTTTTGGGGTGATTTGTTATACAGCAATAGATAACTCGAACAACCTTTATTACTTTATCTCAACTGTAGACAAAGAAGTTACAAAAGAAGCTGCATTTCAAAATCTCCTGACATACAAGTTCAAATACAGATTCTGGGGCATTTATTTTTACCCACATTTCAGATATGGCCAGAGAACTGTTTAACATTTTTATTGTGGCAAAATACACGTAACATAAAATTTACCATTTTTTCACCATTTTGAAGCATACAGAGGCGTTAAAGACATTGACGGTATCGTACAACCACTATCTACTTCCAATAATTCATCAGCCCAAGGGAAATCCCATACCCAATTAGCAGTCACTCCCCATCCTCTTCACCCCTAACCCCTAGCAATCACAGTGTACTTTCTGTAGATTTTTCAATTCTGAATATTTTGTATGAATGAAATTACACTTGTAAGTAGCTTACCAAGTGATTTTAATAAAGATCAAGATTTGTTAGCTGATGGATAGTTTAGGAACAGTATGCTATTATGTACTAGTATACTAATATGTACTATAATAAAATTTCTTCCAGGTTAACATAGATCTAGTCTAGTGTTCCTTTCCAAAGCATTAGTTTCAGTTTCTATCCTGGGTTTAAGTGCTTGTTTTTCCTTCTACTAGGTGATATAAAATAATGAGTTTATTTTTAGGTTCTATAATCTTTCTCAGAATGAATATAAAATTCTTCAGTTTGTATTTTCCACAATCTCTCTTTCTCATTTTGACCATCACAGCAAACCAGAAGAGTGAATTGGGATTTAATTCTAGACACACCCGATTTCCATCCTTCATCAGAATCTGACTGTGGTTCAAAGAATCACAAATTAGTTGGCTACATTTATGTTGTCAACCCAGAGACCTGGCCTCTAGGAACTCCATGAATTTCACTGCCTCCAAAGTATTTGTCTGTTTTATGTTCTACTCTACAAATTAAAAAACAAGAAACTTTGGTGATTAATACTTTTTCAAAATTATTTTTGTTATCACACTTGAATGTGTGACATAACTTTTTTTTTCTTTTTCACCTTCTCTTTTTTATGTTATTTTCAACTTCTAACATATATGAGAATTTATCTCCATACTTTTCTAGGTATTCTACACACTTATTCTCAATAATAAGATGTGCTTTAAAGTGAAGTTTTTGTTGTTTTTTAAAATACAAATTTCTAAAAAACATGCAATAAATATTTTGTTATCATTGTGTTTATGATGCTTCTATTTTATATATATAATTTCAAGCTCTTTAAGGGCTTTAGGTTGGGTAAGAAATTTTTTATAGAACGAATTCTTTTTTGAAGTGTGTAAAATGTTTTTTAGTTTTTTTTTTTTTTTTTATTTTGGCTTTTAAGAAAATCTCTGCTCCACCTCACCCTGAATTTAATCTTTTAAATATGTAAATGTAGTAGGCTGAATCATGGCCCTCAAAGATTTCCTAATCCCTAGAACTGGTGACAAGATTATTTTAAGTGGTAAAAGGGACCTTCAAGATATAACGAAGTTAAGAACCATGAAATAGAGAAATCAGCCTGGATAATTGGGATGGGTCCTATGATGTAATCACAAAGGTCCTCAGGAGAAGGGCACAAGAGGATCAGAAGAAGAAATGGAGAAATTGGAAGGTGACATGGCTCTGGTTTTGAAGATTTATGATGGGTCTATCAGCCAAGGAATGTAGGCCTCATCCGAAAGTGAGAAAAGGCAGGGAAACAGATTTCTTCCTGGGGAAAGTGACCCCTTGATTATAGCCGAGTGATACCCAGGTCAGAGTTCTGACTCTCAGACGTCTAAGATAATAAACTTGTCTTGTTTTAACTTAGTGTGTGTTACACCACCAATAGGAAACGAATAGATTAAAAGAAGCTTAGTGATATTCTCTGATAATTCTTGATAATTCTCTCAAAAATATATGCCCTCATTGACAGAAACAATAATTCTATCACTTTAATGTTTAAAAAATTATTCTTCAGAATGGATATTGTAGAGATACCTTTAATCAAAATGCTAGTGATTGACTCTCCTCCACAAATAACCTTTGGGGGAATCTAAAAAATCATTAGCTCTATCATTGATTGAGATTTTCCACCTGAAGTCTCATGAGCACATATTTGTGTTTCAAATATACAGAATTATATTACTCTTTACAGATTAAAAGCTCAATTTTTAGAGGACTGTAGGTTAATATGATAATAGAACATTGTTATTTTCTTAATCTTCCAAACACAGAAACAGTCAATCCTAATTTCTTTAATAATATGGCTAGAGTTGCACCTTCTATGACTATTATTACCTCAGTATGGATCACTGAGGTAATTTGTCCAATGGGTGAATAAGAGATAGATGTACAATAGAGGAACATTCCATGATATTATATATGGTTTATAAAATTATTTCATATATTAATTCCCATAGGATCTTACAGCAAGTAAGTTACAGGATCACCGTGGTTTGTTTGTGTCCTCCCAAAACTCGTGTGGAGACCTAATCCCCAATGTGACAGTGTTTCTAGATGAGGCCTAGGGGAAATGATGAGGTCATGATGGGGGAACCCACATGTATGTCATTAGTGCCACTACAAAAGGAGCCTGAGAGAACTTCCTTGTCTCAAATACAGAGATATCCTTAATCATTAATAACAAATGTGCTCCTGAGTTTTATTCTGAAATTATGATTGCATGGATTTTTCAAAGTTCCAACCATCACATGGGAAATAATAATGATAAAAGTCAGATATTATTAATTTCACTTATGATGATGATATCAAGGCTTCAAATGGTATAGAACTTGAGGAGTGAAAATATTTGTTGATGACCCACGTAGTAAAAAAGACCAAAGTCTTAGAAATCTTCCATAACTGGTTTTGGATCTTAGCTTCTTTACCAGTTAAATAATTTTGAGTAAATCAGCCTCAATTTCCTCATGTAACAAATACTTATAAAAACCATACTTATACCAAAGGGTGATTTTAAGGTTAAATATACAGGTTCAAGTACAAACTATGTGCTCAATAATGGTACTAGAATGTGACACACCTCTGAGCTTGACCGTTTACATGCATTCTTAATTGATCTTCAATGCAATTACATCATATGTGTAAGTGTTTCTAATTTAGAGGTGAAAAAAAATTTTGCAATCCTCCTATTAACCACAGCATGTTCTCTAGGATAATTTAAGGAAGAAGTCTTTTATTCTAATAGTTAGCATAGGTGTAGAAGTCCTGTTCAAATTGAAGTTGGTAAAAGATGGTATATGAGTGTGGAGCACAAGATGGCGTCCCTTAATAAAAGGCCAGTACGTATCTTTTGCTCTTGAGAAAACTTGGGAGGCCTCCTGCATGTTGGAAATACCTCAGAGAAGGTGAATATACATCATGGATTTTAATAAAACTCAGAACCAGTTTTGCAGCCATCATAAAATTGCCATAGTAGGGTCTCTTTTGTGGTGAAGTCAGCCTCATGTTTCTTCCTGAAATAGGGCCTCTTTTATGACAGAAAAATACGAATTTGTTTCCTCATTTCTAAGACGAGAGTGCAGAATAAACAAGGTAATGTCTGATATTTCTACCTACTTTTAAATTCTTTAACTGCTCAAGTCAGTGATGTATTTCATCCTTTAAATAGATTTTACTCTTAGTAGCAATGTGTTGCACTTTTATTTTCTTTTTGAATTAAGCTGACAAAATATGAGTGGCTCAGTTGGTTAAGTGTATAACTCTTGATTTACGCTCAGGTCATGATCTCGCAGTCATGACATGGAGCTTGGAATTCTCAATTTCTCCCTCTCTCTCTCTCTCTCTCTCTGCCCCTTCCCCTCACTGTCTCTCAAAATAAATACACTTTAAGAAAAAGATGATAGAGTTTATTTTTTAGTAAAGTTTTAGATTTACAAAATAATTGGATAGTACAGAGCTTGTTATATACTTCCCACCCTCAGCATACTTTCTATTATTATCTTTCATTAGTATGATTCATTAGTTATAATTAATGAATCAATATTGATACATGAGCATTACCCAAAGTCCATAGTTTACATTAACGTTCAATTTTTGTGTTGTACAGTTATGTGTTTTGACAGATGCAATATTACGTATCATACAGAATAGTTACATCACTGTAAAGATCCCTAATACTTCACAATCCAGCGCTTTCTCCTCTCCCTGAGCCTGTAACAACCACTGACTTTATACTATCTATATAGTTTTATCTTTTCCAAAACATTATATAATTGGAATCAGAGAGTATGTAGCCTTTTCATACTGGCTTCTTTCACTTAAAAATATGTCAACATCCACAAAATAATTTTCTGGGATTTTGGTCAGGACTGCACTGAATTATAGATCAAGCTAGGAAGATCATACATCATTATAATTTTGAGTCTCTTAATCTCATTCCATTTTGCCCACCTATTTAATTTTTTCATTGGTGTTTTATAGTTTTCTTCACACATTTATAGCACATATTGTGTTAGATTCATTTCTAAGTATTTCACTCTCTTTTGGTGTTTTTAATTTCAAGTTCTAATCGTTTATTGCTAGTATATAAGAAATTAGCTTTTATATATTAACCTTATTTCCTGTAACATTATTATAATTATTGCTTAAAGGAGTTTTTGTTGTTGTTGGTTTGTTAATTCTTTGAGTTTTTACATAGACAATCACCTCATTTACAAACAAAAAACATTCTTTTTCTTCTTATCAATCTGAGTACCTTTTCTTTTTCTATTACATTAGCTAGGATTTCTAGGACAATGTTGAATACAAGGAGGCATCTTGCCCTATTTCTAATGTTACAGAGGAAAGTATCTAGTTACAACCCATAAGAGTAAATACATATGATTTGTACATGCTATCTATCAAGTTGAGGAAGTCATCCTCTAATTTGCCGAGAGTTTTATGATGAAAGAATGTTGGGGTTTTGTAACTTTTATTTTCCCCTAAATTTATCAAAGTGATCATATGATGTTTCTTCTTTAACCTATTCATCTGGTGAATTACATTAATTGAATTTCCTATGTTGAGTCAGCCTTGCATATATGGAACAAATCCCAGTTGGTTCTGGTATTTAATACTTCTTATACATTTTTATATTTTATTTGCTGATACTTTATTAAGGATTTTTACATTTATGTTTATGAGATATACTGATCTGTAGCTTTTCTTGTAATGCTTTTTAAATGTTATCTATTTATGTTTTTGCTTATTTTTAGAGAGAGAGAGACTGAGTGGGGAATGGGCAGAAAGAAAGGGAAAAATAGAGGATCCCAAGTAGACCCTGCACTGTAAGCACAGAGTCTGATGGAGGGCTCAATCTCATGAACCACAACATCATGACATGAGATGAAATCAAGAGTGGGATGCTTAACCAACTGAGACACCCAGGCACCCCTCTCTTATAATGCTTTAATTTTGTTTTTCTATTAGTGTAATTCTGACCACATAAGGTGCGTTAGGAAGTATCTTCTGTGTTTCTATTACTGTAAAAGACTGTAGAGGATGAGAACAATTTCATCCTCAAATGTTTGTTAGAATTTACCAGGAAAACCATCTGGGAACGTTGCTTTCAGTTTGGGAAGATTTCATTATAAACTTTATTAACATCTATCAATTTCAGAACTGTCAAGGAAGATGGCAGAGTAGGAGGATCATAGGCTCACCTATAATCCTGGATAAAACCCATATCAGCGTAAATAGACCAGAAAATGACCCAATGACTGGCAGAACAGACTCTCCATGGCTAAATGTAGAGAAGAGAACATATCAAAAAGGGTAGGAAACATGGAAACAGCTGAGAGCAAAATTGACCAGGGGGACTGTCCATGGGAGGGAGGTTATAAGAAGCAGACACCACAATGGGCATCCCAGGCACAGGACACTTACACTGGGAAGATGAATCTTAACATTTTGGTTTGACTATCAGAGGGATTACTTTGATGAGCTATACAATCACTTAGGCTTAACACCTGGAACTTTAAATATCAGCAGGCTGCACTCTGGGGGAGCCAGAGGGCAGGAGGCAATTGAGTCATAAAAACCATCCTGCTGAGGTACAGCATAGAAGCAGCAGTTTGAAAAATACCTGGGCTTTACTAGATGAAGGTTTTTTTTACTAATATTAGAGCTTGTGATGGAGGGGCATCTTTGGAAGATTTATCCAAGAACAAAAAGCTGGCAGGCACTATTTCCCACCCTGCTTAAATACACAGACACATGTGGGAACTACTGTAGCACAAACACTATCTAGCTTCTAACAATGAACCTTGTCCTCCCTACACCGCCCCCCCACCATTCTCATGTGGAACCACTCAGCCTGGGCAGTAGTCCATCCAAAGCAGAGCTATAAGTGTAGCAGTGTACAAGAAGACCTGACAGGGGCCAGCACCTCCCCAAAGTAACTCCTGCCCCAGGGAGAGGGGAAAGTAACCCTACATACCAGTCTAACTATTACCCCAGCAGCGGGCTGGGGACAGACATCTGGTGTGACTGCAGGCCCAGCTCACCAATCAAAGCCTCTCAAGGGCCAACACAGGGAGAGCATGCTATAGTTGAGGGCCATCATAGCTTAGGCAAACACCTGGCCTGACCCAACTCAAGCTGATGTTGGCCCTAGACTAGCCCACTAACAACACACAGACCAAATCCTGCCCACCAAACTCAAAGAGAGTCATTTCAGACAACTGGACTGCAGGCAAACATGGTTCAGCCATAATAGAGCACACACAACACACATACAAGAAAAGATGGTGGCATAGGAGGATGCTGAGCTCACCACGTCCTGCTGATCACTTAGATTCCACCCATACCTGCCTAAATAACCCAGAAAACCACCAGAAGCCTAGCAGAAAGGGGGGAGGGGTGGTGCGCGCTATACGGACTGGCCTGAGGGAGCTGGGACAGTAGAGGGGCAGCCCTCCTGGCAAAGCAGAGCCCCCGAGTCTGGCTTGCCAAAGCGGAGGGGCCAGACGGAGTGAGTTCTGACAGCCAGCGGGACTTAACATCTGGAATGTTAAAAGTCAACTGCTCTGCTCTCGGAGAGTGGGGAGGGCGAGAGAACACTGGGAGGGAGACTTACTGAGCCCCGGAAGACAGAGCTCAGCTCGGCAGGGGACAAAGGCACTGGCAAGTGCCATCTCCCTCTCCCACCCCCCCAGCAGAAATCCCAAAGGGAAACAGTTCCCTTCACAGAACTTCCTTGCCCCAACAAACGCCCAACACTGTGGTTCTGTGCATCCATCCCTCCAATGGGCCTGCCTCCCTCCAGGTGCTGCAGGGCCCCTCCTGCAGGGAACCACCAAAGGCAAAACAGGCTAAGCCTACCCCTCCCGCCCCTGTGCACCTTGCAGACCCACCCCAGCTAATTCGCCAGATCCCATCGAAGAAACACCACAAGCCTGGCAGTGTGCAAGTAGCCCAGACAGGGGCCACACCACTCCACAGTGAGTCCTGCCCCTGGGAGAGGGGAAGATAAGGTACACACCAGTCTGACAGTGGCCCCAGTGGTGGGGTGGGAACAGACATCAGGTCTGACTGTGGCCCCTCCCACCAACACAAGTTACTCAGACAGCACAGGGTAAGTGCCCCAGTGTTCCACGCCACTCCAGGGACTATCCAAAATGACGAAACGGAAGAATTCTCCTCAAAAGAAACTCCAGGAAGTAGCCACAGCTAACAAATTCATCAAAAATGATTTAAGTAATATAACGGAACAAGAATTTAGAATAATAGTCATAAAATTAATCACTGGGCTTGAAAAAAGTATAGAGAGAGCAGAGAATCTATTGCTACAGAGATCAAGGGACTAAGAAATAGTCATGAGGAGCTAAAAAATGCAATAAATGAGGTGAAAAATAAAATGGAGGTGACTACAGCATGGATTGAAGAGGCAGAGGAGAGAATAAGTCAATTAGAAGATAAAAATATGGAAAGAGAGGAAGCTGAGAAGAAGAAAGATTAAAAAATTCAGGAGTATAAAGGGAGAATTAGAGAACTAAGTGATGAAATCAATTGGAATATATCCGTATAATAGGTTTTCCAGAAGAGGAAGAGAGAAAGGGGCTGAAGGTGTACTTGAAGAAATAATAGCTGAAACTTCCCTGATCTGGGGAAGGAAAAAGGCATTGGAGTCCAAGAGGCACAGAGAACTCCCTTCAGACGTAATGAATCGATCTTCTGCATGACATATCATAGTGAAACTGGAAAAATACAAGGATAAAGGGAAAATTCTGAAAGCATCTACAGATAAACAGGTTCTAACCTACAACGGGAGACCCATAGGACTAGTGGCAGACATATCTACTGAAACTTGGCAGGCTAGAAAGGAATGGCAGGAAATCTTCAATGTGATGAACAGGAAAAATATGCAGCCAAGAATCTTTTATCCAGCAAGTCTGTCATTCAGAATAGGAGAGATAAAGGTCTTCCCAAACAAACAAAAGCTGAGGGAATTCATCACCACTAAACCAGCCCTACAAGAGATCCTAAGGGGTATTCTGTGAGTTAAATGTTCCAAGAACCACAAAGTACCAGAGACATCACTACAAGCATGAAACCTACAGATATCACCATGACTCTAAACCCATATCTTTCTGTAATAACACTGAATGTAAATGGACTAAATGCTCCAACCAAAAGACATAGGGTATCAGAATGGATTAAAAAAACAAAAAAAAAAAAACAAAAAACAAAAAAAAAACAAGGCCCATCTATTTGCTGTCTACAAGAGACTCATTTTAGACCTGAGGACATCTTCAGATTGAAAGTGAGGGGATGGATATCTATCATGCTACTGGAAGTCAAAAGAAAGTTGGGGTAGCCATACTTCTATCAGACAAACTAGACTTTAATTAAAGGTTGTAACGAGATGAAGAGGGCATTATATAATAACTACAGGGTCTATCCATCAGGAAGAGCTAACAATTAGAAATGTCTATGCACCGAATATAGGAGCCCCAAATATATAAAACAATCACAAACATAAGAAAACTTATTGATAAGAATGTGGTAATTGTAGGAGACTTTAATACTCCACTTACAGTAATGGATAGTTCATCTAGATACAGGATCAATAAAGAAACAAGGGCCCTGATGATACATTGGATCATATGGACTTGACATATATATTTACAACTCTGCATCCCAAAGCAACAGAATATACTTTCTTCTCGAGTGCACATGGAACATTCTCCAAGATAGATTACATGCTGGGTCACAAAACAGCCCTTCATAAGTATAAAAGAATTGAGATCATACCATGCACACTTTCAGACGACAATGCTATGAAACTTGAAATCAACCACAGGAAAAAGTCTGGAAAACCTCCAAAAGCATGGAGGTTAAAGAACACCCTACTAAAGAATGAATGGGTCAACCTGGCAATTACAGAAGAAATTAAAAAAATTTATGGAAACAAATGAAGATTAAAATACAACAATCCAAATGCTTTGGGATGCAGCAAAGGCAGTCCTAAGAGGAAAATACATTGCAATCCAGGCCTATCTCAAGAAACAAGAAACATCCCAAATACAAAATCTAAGAGCACACCTAAAGGAAATAGAAGCAGAATAGCAAGGACACCCCAAACCCAGCAGAAGAAGAGAAATAATAAAGATCAGAGCAGAAATAAACAATATAGAATCTAAAAAAACGGTAGAGCAGATCAATGAAACCAAGAGTTGGTTTTTTGAAAGAATAAACAAAATTGACAAACCTCTAGCCAGGCTTCTCAAAAAGAAAAGGGAGATGACCCAAATAGGTAAAATCATGAATGAAAATGGAATTATTACAACCAATCCCTCAGAGATACAAGCAATTATCAGGGAATACTATGAAAAATTATATACCAACAAACTGGACAACCTGGAAGAAATGGACAAATTCCTAAGCACCCACACACTTCCAAAACTCAAACAGGAAGAAATAGAAAACTTGAACAGACCCATAACCAGCAGAGAAATTGAATCAGTCATCAAAAATCTCTCAACATATAAGAGTCCAGGACCAGATGGCTTCCCTGGGGAATTCTACCAGATGTTTAAAGCAGAGATAATACCTATCCTTCTCAAGCTATTCCAAAAAATAGAAAGGGAAGGAAAACTTCCAGACTCATTCTATGAAGCCAGCATTACTTTGATTCCTAAACCAGACAGAAACCCAGTAAAAAAAAGAGAACTACAGGCCAATATCCCTGATGAATATGGATGCAAAAATTCTCAATAAGATACTAGCAAATCGAATTCAACAGCATATAAAAAGAATTATACACCATGATCAAGGGGGATTCTTTCCTAGGCTGCAGGGCTGGTTCAACATTCGCAAATCAATCAATGTGATACATCACATTAATAAAAGAAAAGATAAGAAGCATATGATCCTGTCAATCGATGCAGAGAAAGCATTTGACAAACTTCAGCAGACTTTCTTAATAAAAACCCTCGAGAAAGTCGGGATAGAAGGAACATACTTAAAGATCATAAAAGCCATTTATGAAAAGCCCACAGCTAATATCCTCCCCAGTGGGGAAAAACTGAGAGCTTTCCCCCTGAGATCAGGAACACGACAGGGATGTCCACTCTCATCTCTTGTTTAACATAGTGTTGGAAGTTCTAGCATCAGCAATCAGAAAACAAAAGGAAATCAAAGGCATCGAAATTGGCAAAAATGAAGTCAAGCTCTCACTTTTTACAGATGACATGATATTATACAAGGAAACCCCAATAGTCTCCACCAAAAGTGTGCTAGAACTGATACATGAATTCAGCAAAGTCGCAGGATTCAAAATCAATGTACAGAAATCAGTTCCATTCTTATACACTAATAACGAAGCAACAGAAAGAGAAAGAAACTGATCCCATTCACAACTGCACCAAGAATCATAAAATACCTAGGAATAAACCTAACCCAAGATGTAAAAGATCTGTATGCTGAAAACTATAGAAAGCTTATGAAGGAAATTGAAGAAGATATAAAGAAATGGAAAAACATTCTATGCTCACGGATTGGAAGAATAAATATTGTTAAAATGTCAATACTACCCAAAGCTATCTACACACTCAATGCAATCCCAATCAAAATCACACCAGCATTCTTCTCAAAGCTAGAACAAGCAATCCTAAAATTTGTATGGAACCACAAAAGACCCTGAATAGCCAAAGTAATTTTGAAGAAGAAGACCAAAGCAGGAGGCATCACAATCCCAGACTGTAGCCTCTACTACAAAGCTGTAATCATCAAGACAGCATGGTGTTGGCACAAAAACAGACCCATAGACCAATGGAATAGAATAGAGACTTCAGAATTGGACCCACAAAAGTATGGTCAACTAATCTTTGACCAAGCAGGAAAGAATATCCAATGGAAAAAAAGACAGTCTCTTTAACAAATGGTGCCAGGAGAACTCGACAGCAACATAAAGAAGAATGTAACTAGATGACTTTCTTAGACCATTCATGAAAATAAACTCAAAATGGATAAAGGACCTGAATGTGAGACAGGGAACCATCAAAACCCTAAAGGAGAAAGCAGGAAAAAACCTCTCCAACTTCAGCTGCAGCCATTTCTTACTTGACACATCTCCAAAGGCAAGGGAATTAAAAAGCAAAAATAAAACTATTGGGACCTCATGAAGATAAAAAGCTTCTGCACAGCAAAGGAAACAATAAAACTAAAAGGCAACCAACAGAATTGGAAAAGATAGTTGCAAATGACATATCGGACAAAGGGCTGGTATCCAAAATCTAAAAAGAGCTCACCAAACTCCATACCCAAAAAACAAATAATCCAGTGAAGAAATGGGCAGAAAACATGAATAGACACTTCTCTAAAGAAGACATCCAGATGGCCAACAGGCACATGAAAAGATGCTCAACGTCACTCCTCATCAGGGAAACACAAATCAAAACCACACTCAGATACCACCTCACACCAGTAAGAGTGGCTAAAATGAACAAATCAGGAAGCTATATATGCTGGAGAGGATGTGGAGAAACAGGAACACTCTTGCACTGTTGGTGGGGATGCAAACTGGTGCAGCTGCTCTGGAAAACAGTGTGGAGTTTCCTCAAAATTAAAAAAGATGTACCCTATGACCCAGCAATAGCACTGCTAGGAATTTACCCAAGGGATACAGGAGTACTGATGCATAGGGGCACTTGTACCCCAATGTTTATACCAGCACTTTCAACAACAATAGCCAAATTATGCAAAGAGCCTAAATGTTCATCAACTGATGAATGGATAAAGAAATTGTGGTCTAAATACACAATGGACTACTACATAGCAATGAGAAAGAATGAAATATGGCCTTTTGTAGCAACGTGGAAGGAACTGGAGAGTGTTATGCTAAGTGAAATAAGTCATACAGATAAAGACAGATACCATATGTTTTCACTCTTATGTGGATCCTGAGAAACTTAACAGAAGTGCATGGGGTGGGGTGGGGTGGGGGGGGGGAGGAAAAAAATACGGAGGGAGCCAAACCATAAAAGACTCTTAAAAACTGAGAACAAACTTAGGGTTGATGGCGAATGGGAGGGAGGGGTGGGTGGGTGATAGGTATTGAGGAGGGCACCTGTTGGGATGAGCACTGGGTGTTGTATGAAAACCAATTTGACAATAAATTTCATATTAAAAAAAGAAAAAATAATAAAGGAGGTATTTAATTAAAAAATTAAAATAAAGCATTCATTATCAAAAAAAAAAAAAACACACACACATACAAGACACTCATGAAGTGCCAGTTTCTGGTGAACATGGTACAATTAACTACAGGGTGCCACAGAACCTCTCCTTCTTAAGGCCACTACTTTCAAGAGCAAAAGATATAACTGACTTTAATGACACACAGAAACAACCACAAAATATGAGACAAAATGAGGAGGACAAGGTCCCAATGAAAGGTAACAAAATCACAAGAGAGCTAAACAAATCAAAATTAAGTAATATGCCCCATAGAGAATTTAAGGTAATCTTTATAAAGATACTCACTGGAGTTGAGAAGAGAGTGTAAGACCTCAGTAAGACCATCAACAAAGAGAAAACATAAAAAGAAGAAATTAGAGATGAAGAAATCAACAACTATAGTTGAAAATACACTAGAGGGAATAAATATTAGAGGAAGCAGAGCAACACATCAGCAATCAAGAGCACAGAGTAACGGAAAACAATCAAGATGAGTAGGAAAAGGAAAAAAGAGAACAGGTTAAGAGAAAAATGGGTATAGGTTAAGAGAACTCAGTAACACCATCAAGAATAATACCATTTGTAGTATAGGGATCCCAGAAGGAGAAGTCAAAGAAGGAAGAAAATTTGTTTGAAAAAATAATAGCTGAAAACTTCCTAAAATTGAGGAAGGAACCAGAAATCCATATCTAGGAGGCACAGAAAGTCCCCAACAAAGCAACCCAAGAAGGTCCACACCCAGACACACAGTAATTAAAATGACAAAAAGTAGTGATAAAGACAGAATTAGAAAAGCATTAAAAGAAAAGATAGGATTACATACAAAGGAAACCCCGTAGTGCTATTAGCTGATTTTTCAGCAGAAACTTTGCTGGCCCAAAGTAAGCAGAATGATATATTCCAAGTAATGAAAGAAAAAAAAAAAACTGCCAACAAAAATATTCTATTCACCAAGGCTATCATTCAGAAGGGAAGGAACAATAAAGTGTTTTCCAGAAAAATCAAATTTAAAGGAATTCATCACCACTAAACCAGCATTACAAAAATGTGAAAGGGGACTCTGAGTGGAAAAGAAAGGCCATAAGCAGGAGTAGGAAAAGTAGAAAGGACTAAAGCAGTAAAATAAAAGATACCTATAACAATCAGTTAAGAGATTCATAAATTAAAGAGACAAACCATGACACCACATAACTATAATGTGTGTGGGAGGGAGAAGAAGTACTAATTTAGTGCTTTCAGAATGGGTTCAAACTGAAGCAACCATTGGGTAACCTGAGTGGCTCAGTCAGTTATGCTTCCAACTTTGGTTCATTTCATGATCACATGGCTTGTGAGTTCAAGCCTCACGTTGTGCTCTGTGCTGACAGCTCAGAGACCGAAGCCTGCTTTAGATTCTGTGTCTCCCTCTCTTTCTGCCCTTCCCCCACTCATAATCTGTCTCACTCTCTCTTTCTCTCTCTCTCAAAAATAAACATTAAAAAAATTAGAAAAAAAAACTTAAGCAACCATCAACATATACTGCTATATGCAGAATATATTTATATAAACCTAATTGCAACCACAAATCAAAAACCAGCAAAACATAAAGGGAAATAAATCCAAATATATCAGTAAAGAAATCCAGCAAACTGTGAGAAAAGAAAGAAGAGAAGAAGGGAACAGGAAGAACTACAAAAGCAACCATTAATTAACAAAATGGCAATAGAAACGTGTCAATAATTACTTTGAAGGTAAATGGACTCAATTCTCCAATCAAAAGCTAGGGTAACTAAATGGATTTAAAAAGCAAGATCCATCTATATGCTGCTTACAAGAGACTCATTTCAGATCTAAAGACACATGAAGATTAAAAGGGAAGGGATGGAAAAGCATTTCTCTTGAAAATGGAAGTGAAAACAGAGCAAGATAGGAATACATATATTAGACAAAATGGACATGAAAACCAAGACCTTAAGAAGAGACAAAAAAGACATCACATAATCATAAAGGGAATGATCCAACAAGAAGAGGTAACAATAGTTAATGTTTGTGCACATGACATGGGAGCACTAAATACATAAAGCAGCTAATAATAAACACAAAGTCAGTAATTGAAAGTAACACAATAGTGGGGGGGGGGGTTACTACTCTACTTACATTAAGGGGTACATCATCTAAAAAGAAAATCATCATCAACAACAACAAAAACAGTGGTTTTGAATTGACACATTGGACCAGATGGATCTAACAGATATATTCAGAACATCCCATCTTCAAACAGTGGAATGCACATTCCTTTCAAGTGCACATGAAACATTCTCCAGAATAGGTCATATGTTAGGCCACAAAAGAAATCTCATAAAATTCAAAAAGAAATAATACCATCCATCTTTTCTGACCAAAATGCTATGAAACTAGAAATCAACTGCAAGAAACAAATCTGGAAGGAAAACAAATACAAGAAGGATATTTAACATGCTAATAAACAATGAATGGGTTCACCGAGAAATCAAAGAGGAAATTAAAATATACATGGAGACAAAGAACATGAAAACACAACAGTCCAAATCTTTGGGATGCAGCAAAAGCTGTTCTAAGAGGGAAGTTAATAGCTAAATAGGCCTACTTGAAGAAACAAGAAATCTCACATAAACAACCTAGGAGCTAAAAAAGAACAAACAAAACCCCAAAATAGTAGAAGGAAGAAAATAATAAAGATTAGAGCAGAAAATAACAAAATAGAAACTAAAATAACAGCAGAACAGATTGATGAAACCAGGAACTGGTTCTTTGAAAAGATCAACAAAATTAATTAAACTTTAGCCAAACTCAATGAGAGAGAGAGAGAGGGCGAAGAAACACAAATAAACAAAATCAGAAATTAAAGGATAGATAACAAATTATACCACAGAAATACAAAAGAATATAAGAAAATATTACAACTTTTTTTTAAAGATTTTATTTTTTTAAGTAATCTCTACACCCAACATGGGGATCAAACCCACAACCCTGAGATCAGGGGTCACATACTCCACGAATTGAGTCAGCCAGGTGCCCATAGTATGAAAACTTGTATGTCAGTAAGTTGGACAATCTAGAATAAGTGGATAAATTCCTAGAGACATATAACCTCCCAAAACTAAATTAGGAAGAAATTGAAAATTTGAACAGACCAACAATGAAATTGAATCAGTATTGAAAAAACTCCCAAAAAACAAAATTCCAGGACCAGATGGCTTCACAGGCAAATTCTACCAAACATTTAAAGGAGAATTGATATCTATTCTTCTCAAACGATTCAAAAAATAGAAGAGGAAGGATAATTTCCACATTGTTCTATGAGGCCAGCAATACCCTGATACACAATTCAGGTAAAGATTCTACAAACAAAGAAAACTACAGGCCAATCTCTCTCTGATGGGTATAAATGCAAAAATCCCCAACAAAATATTAGGAAACCAAATCCAACAAAACATTCAAAAAAATCATTCGCCACCATCTAATGGGATTTATCTTTGAGATGCTAGCATGGTTCAATATGTGCAAATCAATCAACATGATACATCTCATCAGCAAGAGAAAGGATAAAAAAATGATTATTTCAACAGAGACAGAAAAAGCATTTGACAAAGTACAACATCTAGTTATGATAAAAACCCTCAACAAAGTTGGTTGAGAGGGAACATACTTCAATATAATAAAGACCATACATGAAAAACCCATAGCTAATATCACACTTAATGGTAAAACACTGAGAGCTTATCCCCTAATATAAGGAATAAGACAGGGAGATCTATTCTCATCACTGTTATTCAACTTAGTACAGGTACCCTAGCCATAGCCATTAGATAAGAAATAAAAGGCATCCAAACTGGTAAGGAAGAAGTAAAACTTGCAATATGTGCAAATGGCATGATACTCTCTTCAGAAAATTTTGAAAACTCCACCAAAACACTGCTAGAACTGATAAATGAATTCAGTAAAGTCACAAGATACAAAATCAGTGTATAGAAATTATTTACATTTCTGTACAGTAACAGTGAAGCAGCAGAAAGTGAAATTAAGACAACAATCCCATTTACACACACCAAAAATAATAAAAATAACGTAGGAATAAATTTCACCAAGGATGTGAAAGACCCATAATCTGGAAACTCTAAAACATTGATTCAAGAAATTGAAGAGGACACAAACAAATGAAAGGATATTTCAGGCTCATGGATTGGGAAAATATTGTTAAAGTGTCTCAACTATGCAAAGCAATCTACAGATTTAATACAATCCCTATCAACATACCAACAACAATTTTCACAGAACTGTAACAAATTATCCTAAAATTTATGTGGACACACACAAGACCCTGAATAGCCAAAGCATCTTGAAAAAAGAAGAACTTCAGATATCACCATCCCATATTTTAAGATGTACTACACAGCTGTAATAATCAAAATAGTATGGTCATGCCTCAAAAATAGATACATAGGCCTACGAAACAAAATAGAGAGCCCAGAAATAAACCCGTGAGTATATGGTCAGTTAATCTTTGACCTAAGAGGGAAGAATATGCAATGGGAACAAGACAGCCTCTTCAACTAACGGTGGTAAGGAAACTGGACAACTACGTGCAAAAGAATGAGATGGCATTGCTTTCTTATACCATACAGAAAAAAATAAACCCAAATTGGATTTAAGAACTAAGCATGAGACCTGAAACCATAAAAATCCTAGAAGAAAGTACAGGCAGCATTTTTTCTGACATGAACAGTAGCAATCTCCTGAGGCAAGGAAACAAAAGCAAAAATAAACTACTAAGACTACATCAAAATTAAAAAAAAAAAAAAAAAAAAAAAAACCTTCTGCAGAGCAAAGGAAACAATTGACAAAAGACAACCTACTAGATAGAAGATTTTTGCAAATGAGGTATCGAAAATATATAAAGAACTTATACAATAGTAAAAAATCCAATTAAAAATGGGCAAAAGACATGAACAGACCTATCTTCAAAGTAGATACACTGAAGGCTAACAGAAACTCGCAAAGATGCTCAACATCACTAATCATCAGAGAAATGCAAATTGAAAACCACAATGAAATGTCATCTCACACCTGTATAATGGCTAAAAGAAAAAACAGAAGAAACAACAACGGTTTATGAGGAGGTGGAGAAAAAGGACCCCTCACGCACCTTTGGTGGGAAGGCAATCTGTTACAGCTATAGTGGAAAACAGTATAGAGATTCCTCAAAACAATTAAAAATAGAATAACCATATTATCTAGTAATTCTACTACTGCATATTTACCCAAATAATACCAAAATGCTAATTTGAAAACATCTATGCACCACTATGTTTATTGCAGTATTGTTTACAATAGCCAAAATATGGAAGCAACGGATGTCCATCAATAGATGAATAAAGAACATGTGTGTGTGTGTATGCATTATATATACACACATTATATATATATATATATATATATATATAGACACACTATATATATATATATATATAGACACACTATATAGACACACGTTATTTATATACACATTATATACAATATATACAATGGAATATTAGTCGTTAAAAAGCATAAAATCTTGCTATTTTCAACAAGGGTGAATCTAGAGGGTATAAAGCTAAGTGACATAAGTCCATCAGGAAAGACAAATACCATATGATTTCAGTCATGTGTGGAATTTAAGAAATAAAACAGATGAATACAGAAAAAAAGAGACAAACAAAAAAGACTATTAAATATAGAAAACCAGCTGGTAGTTTTTAGAGGGGAGTTGGGTGGGGGGATGGGTGAAAAAGATAAGGGGTTTAATAGTACCGTTGTGGTAAACCCTGAATAATGTAGAGAAGTGTTTAATCACTTTATTTTATACCTAAACCTAACACTGTACATTAATTATAATGGAATTTTTTTAATTCTATGAATTTCATTAATAGAAATATGCCTATTCATGTTTTGAAAGGAACTGATCCATTATCTACATTATCAAATTTGTGGACAGAAACTCTTACTCTATCCATATGCTCTAATTACTGGTATTTCCAAGGAACCAGCTTTTTGTGTCATTGACTTCCTCTTCTGGTTTCTTATTTTCAGTTTCATTGATTTCTGCTATAATTATTTATTTTCTTCTCCCTGGGTTAAAATTATATTCCCCTTCTTTTTCTAGTTCCCTCAAGTTGAAGCTTAGATTATTTAGATGTTTCTTCTTTTGTAATATATGCATACAATGCTATAAATTTCCTTCTAACTGACCCACAACTTTTAAGTAGTTTCATTTTTGTTTTTATTTCAAAATAGTTTTCACTTTTTAAGTTGATTTATTCGCTTTGAGACAGAGAGAGAGAGAGAGAGAGAGAGAACGAGTGAGAACAAAGAAGGGGCAGAGAGAGAGAGAGAGAGAGAGAGAGAGAGAAAGGGAGAAGGAGAGGGAGTGAATCCCAAGAAGGCTCCACACTGACAACGCAGAGCCAGATGTGGGGCTGAAACTCACAAACTCAAGAACTGTGAGATCATGACCTGAGCTGAACTCAAGAGTCAGACACTTTATTGAAGGAGCCACCCAGGTGCCCCGAAATATTTTTCAATTTTGTCTTGAGATCACTTCTTTGACCCATGTGATATTTAGATGTGTGCTGGTTTAGGATTTTCCAAATATATCGGTTATTGATTTCTAGTTTAAAGAGTTTAAATTACTTAAATTTTAAGAATTTAGTTTTGTTGTGGTCTGAACATATATCCAGAATTATTTCTATTCTTTACAAATTTTAAGTTGTGTTTTATGGCCCAGAATATTCTATGTAGGTTAATCTTCTATGTGACCTTGAAGACAAGGTATTCTGCTATTGTTAGACAATATATTCTATAAATATAATTAGATTCAGTTGATTGATTGGACTATTCAATTCAACTATATCCTTACTAATTTTCTGCCTAGATCTGTTCATGTTGGATAGAGTTGTATTGAAATCTCTAAATGTAACCATAGATTCACCTGTTTCTTCTTGCAGTTCTATCAGTTTTCATGTCATTTTGTTGATTCTCTGCTGTTAGGTATGTACACAATATTATATATTGTTGGAGAATTGCCCCGCTTTGTCATCATGTAATTCTCCTTCCTATTCCTGATTATTTTCCTTGAAGTCCTGCTCTGTTGGAAATTAATATAGTTACTCCAGCTTCCTCTTGATCAATGTTAGCATGGTGTATTTTTCTCCATCCATTTACCTTTAATTTGTCAGTGTTTTCTTATAAGTGGCTCTCTTTTACAAAACAGAGTTGGTTTTTTTGTTTTTTTTTAATTTACTCTGACAGTCTCCGTATTTGCTATATTGAGACCACTTTCATTGAAAAGTCATCATTAATATAGTTGGACTAATATTTACCATGTTTGTAAACTGTTTTCTACTTGTGGCACTTGTTATTTCTTTTTAAAAACTTTCTTCTTTCTGCCTTCTCTGATTTTATTTAAATTTTTTTGTGTGAGAGAGAGAGAGTGCATGCATGAGCATAAGCAGGGGAACGGGGCAGAGGGAGACAGAGAAAGAATCCTAAGCAGGCTCCACACTTAGCACAGAGTCCAACGTGTGTCTCAATCCTATGACCCTGGTATCATGACCTCAGCTGAAATCAAGAGTTGAATGCGCAACCAACTGAGCCACACAGGCACCCCATGCTTTCTCTGGTTTTAAACGAGCATTCATGGGGCGCCTGGGTGGCTCAGTCGGTTGAGCGTCCGGCTTCAGCTCAGGTCACCGACTCGCGGTCCGTGAGTTCGAGCTCCGCGTGGGCTCTGGGCTGATGGCTCAGAGCCTGGATCCTGCTTCTGATTGTGTCTCCCTCTCTCTCTGCCCCTCCCCCATTCATGCTCTGTCTCTCTGTCTCAAAAATAAATAAAAACGTTAAATAAGCATTCATTTGATTCTATTTTCTCTTCCTTCCTAGCGTATCAATTGTCCTTAAACAAAAAAAAATACTGGGTACTTCAGTTTGGAATACACATTTACAACTAAACTAAGTCCACTTTCACATAACACTGTATTACTTCATGGCTAGTGTATTTAACCCGTAACAGTGTATTCCTAATTCTTTCATCTCATTTAAAATAACACTTCCACAATTCATTTCACTTATCCATATGCTCTAATTACCCAATATATTGTTATCATTGCTTTGAACAAATAATTATCAGATTAAGAATATGAAAAATAATTTTTTGTTCTTCATTCTCTGTTGTTCTTCTTTATGTTGATATGAGTTCTAACACATGTGAATTATTTCCTGTCCTCTAAATTGTAGGAAGAGTATAAAAGAGGTCATCTTTTACTACTCAACTGCCTCTTAAATTTTTTGATCCCTGGTTAAGTGCTCATTTCTTTCATTGTTTAAGTTTTACTCTTTTAATTTCAGGAGTATGTGTTTTTATTTTCCTTTCAAATGAAACCTAGAAAGTAGGATTCCAAAATTTTGGTTCTTCTAAAGTAGTTCTCAAATTCATAGACAATTTCTTTTTAACTTTTCATGATTATGTATGACAATAGCACAATAAAACTGCTAAAATAAAGTACTCCAAAATGTGCACAGTGCTTTTCTCTGGTTGATCACTTTATTCATTAGAATAATTGCCTTTTAAAAATCCATGTATTTATTTTATAACTAGAAATCTAAATATCAGAATGGCATGAACATATCGGCCTAAGTGGTTGTTTGATTACTTTTTAAAAGACTAAGCCAGGTCATGCTACATTAAGAAATCAATTTAAGAAAAATCTGGTTGATTATGGCACTCTTTAATCTCCTACTACTAAAGCTGTCCTTTTTTTTCTACTTAAGCTGACTCTTTCCCAATGATTAATTGTCAACCTGGGATTTTTCAGGGTGTTTGTGCACTGATATGGCTCAGCAGGAATGCCTAAACAGAACATTAACATGAGCAGTGGTGTGGGAAAATCAAAGATTAAAAGTTGCATTTCATTTTCTAATCACTGGGAGGGCAATTTGCCCCTGGGATGCTTCCCTTAGCAGGCTGCAAGCCCCAAGAACTGTATATAATAGGAATGCTTTGATTTGACTTAGAACTGAACTTTTACCTTAAGATGGAAATTTTTAATATGCACAGGTGTGCTCCATTATATTGAATTGTCTCAGTTCTCTTTATGTCTTAAAGTAGCAGGATATTATAAAAACGAATGAGATACTATTTATAAAAAATTCTTACAAAAACTATACAGGAAGTACTTGTTCTCCCTAATGCCTGTTATGGTCATACGCATCACACAAGCCATCTCTATCATAATCTTTTATGTGAATTGTTCTCTAACTCTTAGTGTGGGTTCATTAATGATCGTATTTTCAGAGTCCCCATGCCATTTGTGCACACCCCCTTATGTATTTCATTATATGTCATTCTATTTTAATAGGCATGTTGGGTCTGCCCACTTAACTATATCCCTGCTCCCTAGCAAATTAACTGCTGTGCAAAAACTGACAGTTGGAATGGTTAATATTTTTTAGCACTTGTATTTGACTTATGCTTCAGATAAGTCACAGTCTAGCCCTCAAAACAGCCTTTTAGGGGTTTAGAGAGACTGTCACACTAAGGATCATTGCAGCAATTATTCAACAATCATGTAAGCTGGGATTTAAGTCCAGATCGGTCTTATTCCAGAGACTGATTTTTCCCCAACATAGCATACGGCCATACTCACAATTGACAACATTAGCAACAGAGTTGCTAATTCTTAAACACGTAACAGGAAGTAAATAATAGTGGTGGAATTTTTACTTTGTGCTATGCAGTTCTGAGGCCCTAACATGAAAAATATTTGCATAATGCAACAAGCAAAACGATGTGTACATAAGCCTAAGTCTGGCTGCTCTAACAACCACCAAACTCAGTAGCTGTCAAGAAGTGTTTTTTTATTGCTAAATCATATAAATAGTCCACAGAGCTTTTTTGGTGAGGGTGAGGGGCAGGAAGAGGATAATGCTCTGTAGGCGTTTGGGGTCTCAGGCTGATGGAGTCTGTGCCATCTGCAATGTGGCACAACTTCCTAGCTTTTTTTGTTCACCAACCATCCAGCTAGAAGAAAGGGAGGAAGCTGGCGAAACACACTTGGAAGCTTTTCAAAGGTAAGATCCAATGTGGTACATGGTACTTCCATTCTTTTCCACTGGCAAGAACCCCGTAACATGACCATAACTATCTGTGTAGGAGGCTAGAAAATAGAGTCTACATGCCAGGAATGTAAGAGAGACAGAGCTTTGATGAATACCTCGCTAGTTCAGACAGGATGATTTCCTCATCACCAGTATCCATTTCCCCACTAAGAACATTCTCATCATCTCTCCAAAGGAGCAACCAATGGTTCTACTTAACCATTGTGTCTGACTCAGTGTTTGCATTTGGTTTCTTAAGGAACACCCTTTTCCAGGTGGAACCTCAAATCTGTGAAGTGCCAGCAATCAAAATCAGTATCAGCAAACTAGTACTAATATGTCTTTGAATTTGATATATGCAAATGTCCTGTCATCTGAGTGATAAGTGGCAGTTTTGCTCACATTTGCTTTTGATAAATTTCCAGTATACTTAATTATAATATTTTCTGATTCTCTCTAAATTAGAATCAGCATTTTTGTTGGTTGGTAGAATGTGGGAGAAACCAAGTAATAAAAAAAGCAATTTTGGAAAAATAACAGAATCTGTAAGATAGACCGACAATGCAGATTCTAGCATTCAAGATTTAGTTATATGGAGTTGTTCCTTTCAGGGTATAGATGTAAGAAAGGAAACAAGTGGGGTGCCCTGGTGGCTCAGTCAGGTGAGCGTCCAACTTCGGCTCAGGTTCATGGTCTCGCCACTTGTGAGTTTGAGGCCCATGTCGGGCTCTGTGCTGACAGCTCAGAGCCTGGAGCCTGTTTTGGATTCTGTGTCTCTCTCTCTCTCTCTCTCTCTCTGCCCCTCCCCTGCTCACGCTCTCTCTCTCTCTCTCTCAAAAATAAAATAAAACATTAAAAAAATTAAAAAGCAGAGAAGTTGCCCCAATTTCACACTTGGATGTTGTAGAGATCTGAAATATGGAAATGCAAAATATAAGGAAAACACACAGTGTTTGATTTAATATTAAAGATACTTCACAAGGATGGCAGAATTTACTTTTCTATTCAGCAATGCATGTAAGAAATGCCATCATAATTCTAGTTTTCAAGCACAAGATTTGCTGAGCATGTTCTTTTGTATTTTTGAAGCATGTGTACCAGATGCATAAAATTGCAAACCACCTGAAATTTTATGAGCATTATTTGTTATGTCGCACCACAGTTTAAGTGTAATATATTCTAAGACCAGCAGAATACTACATAAACACAAGGAAAGATGTGTCTGGGACACAATTTATAACTGACATGAGGGGAATAGTGAGTGAGAGAGCTGGCATTAAGAGTGTTTTCAGAGGTCCTGAGCAACAAGAGAAATGTTTGTTAGGAAGCATGTTTCACACAAGGTCAGAAAAGGATGGGGTCAAATTCTCTCTCTGTGAAGCAAAGTCTTAAAAATTAAGATTAGTTATTCTAACTTGTCTATAAAGCTTCAGAAAACACAGTTATGTTATAGTATCTATTGATAGATACTTATAACCACTGAGGCGTAAGTCTACCTTAAAACGGAGATGAGAATATGTTATTAACTATATTTACTGTTTATCAAGTCCTGCACTAGAATCACTTCACGGTTTCCATTTAAGCCTCAGAGTAAATATTTATTCATTTATATTTATTGTATCAATTACATACATAAAATACAATATCAATTAATATACTTAAGGATTCTATTATAGACCTGAAGATCTAGGTTTTACAGGACCTAAAGTTCACACAGTTTATTTTGTATGTTTTTCATTCTGTATACAGGCAAGATTTCATTCTGTATACAGCAAATGACAGGCATAACCTTCTATAGCTTCATAGTAAAAACTACCTCTGCCCATAGTAGAGATGAGAAAACTGAGTCTTAGAAAAGTGAAGTAACTTTAAGAATCATTGGTAAAGCTGACATTCAAATCCCTGTGTTTGTGAATCTATAGACCATGATCTTTCAATTCAAAGTGTGAATAATTAGGAATTGACCTAAAAAGATGGGGCGTGTGCACCAACCCTGGTAGATCAAAGGAGACAGTGCCCTATTTGCCATTCCTTTAGCCACTGAACCCAAGTAGCCTGCTAGGTGTGTGCAAAAATTCATTGAAGTGGTCTTTGTTTTTCTCTTTCTTTTTTCTGTCTATCTCACATTTATTGCAGTAAATGTGTATTTTTATTGGGAAAATTGTGGCATTATGTAATCATTATCTCTGTGCCTTTCTTTCCCCTCCCTCATCTAAGAGTTTGAAGAAAGTTATTATATCTAAATAATGTTCCTGTCTCCAGTGCTTTGGACAGTGCTTGAAATACAGCAGGTTCTCAAGGACTATCTGTAATGCATTTGAATATACAATAAAAACTCTTTGATACTCAACAGATGACAATTTTTATGAATACCCATGTATAAAAACAGTCCATAGTTCTGATCCAAAACAAGTTGTTGATTCATACATTTGCAAATTAACACTACAACCTGAATCTTAAGCTCCTCAGAGTCTGAGAATAGGAGAACGTTCACAAGGTATGGTGCCAGAAATCTCATCTGAGCTCTGAGGATGGTCTGTCTCAAGATATCAAGGTTACTGGGGCGCCTGTGTGGCTCAGTTGGTTGAGCGACCCGACCGAGTTCAGCTCAGGCCAGGATGTCAGCTGTGCTGACAGCTCATAGCCTGGAGCCTGCTTCCCATTCTGTGTCTCCCTCTCTCTCTGCTCCGCCCCCCCCCCCCACCCCCTCCTCGCACTCTCTCTCAAAAATGAACATATGTCAAAAAAAATTTTTAATAAAGAAAGGTATCAGGGTTACCGACATCAATGCTAGGAAGATAACAACACTGTATCTTATAATACAGACTGCTTGTAGGAGTCATCTTTTAACTGTTGAATATTTGGCTCCTTCCATTGAAAGTGCAACCATTATACATCTTTATAGTGTACATGAAACTGAAAAAAAATATATAGTGCCAGAAAACACTGCAAAGGCAAGAGTTAACAAGCAAAGTAGCAGGCCTGCCTGGCATGCGGGTAGACTGTTTCAGTCACTGTTTGTACTCATTCTTTAACAAATGACAGAATCTCACTTTAAAATAATTTAAACCAAAAGAGAATTATTGGTTGTAATAAATGGAGCAAGTAGGAGTGGTTTTCAAAATGAGAAAATTGAGAAGTTAGTTCTTTGCCCTCCCAACCCATCTCAGATTCTCTATTTTTTTTTTTTTATTAATTTCCTTGCACTGCACATGTGCTTTCTTCATTTTGAAGAGCACACAATGGGGAGCACTTTTCAGGGGTAAATCTAGAATGTGGGCAAATACAAGTACGCGACCATCTCCTGCCGTCTTCAATCAAAATTCCTCAGTTTTGGGCATATGCCCATTTCTACTTACTAGGTCATGCATCCATACTGGTGATCAATAACTTGAGTGAAAAACAGCAACTGCCCAAAAGAAGGGGTGCGATTTTAACCGGAATACAAACAAAAAGAAACAAACAAACAAAAAAAACCCCACTGTATGCCTATCACAGTAATGGCTTCATACGAAAGTGAAAAATGCATCTGTGAAATATATTCTGGAGTACATACAATAATGTCTATAAATGTGTCACTTGTTTCCATTTTTCCAACTGCTCGCATAATCTCTCTCAACTATCCATATCCACAATTTCAAATTCTCCAGATTCATTACCCTTAATATTGAAATTAATCATTACTGTCTTATACCTATCCTATTCATTTACATATTTAAACATTGCTATGAACTTAAATCTCAGAAGCATCATTTTAGTTCAGTTTAATTCTGAGTAGACCCTGTGCATCTAACTTATTGAACATGTTATTAAATACCCAGGATAAAATTTTTTAATTCTCCCTTATTCTTTTCAATGCCATTGCTGCTTATTAATATCACCTCATATGAAAGTAATCTAAAATGAGGAAATAGCAATTAAAACATCTATGCAATTTTTGCCTTTCCTGAGTTCTGTTCAACAGCTTTCACAATTAGTTTTAGAGCAACTAGTAATATGACTAAATGCACTTACTCAAGTTTATTTTTATACTTTTATAGTCTATAAAATTTGTCTTAACACGTTTTCTTATGTGTATCAGCATCTACTAGCTTTCCATTTTGAGGATTTTAAATGATGCACATATTTTTTTTCAAGAGCTTAGATTTCAAAAGTTATGAGTTATCCCCTTACATTTCTTCTCATTGTCATATCTTCCCTGCATTTGCTATTTGTTAAATCTCCTGAGATCTCAGGCCCAGAGGCTGGGATTAGATTCATTATAAATCCAGCACAGAATTATGTTTTGCTCCGTAATACCTATCATCCACATAGAAATCTATAATAGCTTTTAAAAGACCCCCATCACCTCTGTGGAAATGAATTGCCATTTCTTCACATTATAGTTTACACCCACAAAATTGGCCTTGTTACTCTTATAAAATATGTTGGGTTCTTTCTCTACTAACCTTCAAAGTAAGTGAATTAATGCTTTCTTTCTGTTTTAATTTTGGTGAAAGATCTTCATGTCATACTATATGGATTACTTTTTAAATATCAAGTCATTCACTTATAAAACCCCTAGTTTCTGAAACACTTTGATTACAATAGGAGGAATATCAGAGAAAGGCAAATTAATGATGATAATTAGCACTCTGAAGAAATAGTTATTACCAAAATTATTTTCATTGTTTATTCCAACTAACTACTTCTAGACCTGGAAGGGATAGAATTCAAACTAACTTACATTGATTATTTTAATTTTAGAAAACAAAAACAAATGTAGTGTATTATATACATCTACAGATACATGGCCTTTTTTTTTTTTCAAAGAAGTCAGCCTAATATATCAGAAGTCTGCAACTGATAGAATATTCCAAATGAGTTTTACATAATTACAAAACACGTATGTTATTAATATTTTATTAGGCCATGGTGAGTTTTAAAATTTGACATGATAGGACACTTGTTAGGGACTGAAAAGATTATCTCCAAAGATTTGGAAACACCAAGTAGAAAAGAAAGTAAAAACTACTAAAGACTGAAATGACCTCTGAGACAGCCTATGAAATATGCAATGGCATCGAATTCTGCTGAATGGGTGAAGTAAGGAAACATTTTTAAATTACTGCTTTCTGAGAGAGCATAATGATTTAAGAAACAGTACATCAAACCGCTGTCAGACTGAGTTGGGCCATCATAAAATCCTTTTATGTAGCAACCATACTACAAACTATCAATTTATAAAACAATATACACACATTGGCCACTTTTATATAATATTCACTATGTATCTATCATATATATTATTTGCTTCATGTCATTTTATTAATGAATCAAGTAATATGTCTTTTAATACCTTCAAATTAAAATATGTTGAGGTAGAGTAAGAATATCTAAAATGTCTATGGAAACAATCATCAAAAAGTCCTAAAGAAAGCAAATTATTCTAATAAGATTACTCATTTAAAAAAATTCTGTCAGACAATATGGAAACTAAGGGTAAATATACTAAGTTATATTATACATTTTTCTTCTTAAGCATGACTAAAATTACCTAAATCATTTGGCCTGAATATTGAAAAAGTGTAACTTTGAATATTAGAGTAGGTATAATACACCTATTCCATGATGTGATTAAAAAGGATTATGATTTTCTGGGACAGACCTCTTTCAAGAATTCTTGACGTATCTCCACTGCCCTTGGTCTTTAATGAAGGGTAACTTATGGAGCGACACAATAGCTAAATTCTTATGAATTTAAGGTTTCTTACAGCGCTATTTCATTATAGTTTCTGTTCAAAAGTTAATTTGCCAAAGAAATCTCTGATGACCACATCAGAAATGGACCTACTTTTACTCTATACACTCAACCAGCTTTTACTTTTCTTCACAGTACTCACCATACTTCCCCATATTTTCATAAATATAGTTATTTAAGTTTGTGTTATTTCCTTGTTTACTAATTTGTCATCTACCCATCTGTTATAATGTAAGCTCAGTATCAGAAGTTGTGTATTATTTTATCCTCAATGTCTTCAGTGTCTGGTTCATTGAAGGTTCTCAATAAATATTTGGTGTAGGGATATTTGACAGCCAAAGACATAAAAAAAATTATTTAAATAAAACATGCAAATCAAAAAGTACATATTCATCAATCAAAAGTTTGACAAATGAGTAAGGCTGGGAAAGCCCACATATCTTGATGAATTTGCATTCAAGTCTCCTACCTAAGAGAACCTTAGATTGGAGTACTTAGGTTATCAGAGAGGGCAAGAGTAGGAATGTGGCGGAGATTAGTGTAAGTACTGAAAGTCTATATATAAAAAACAGCTGATATTCTCTCCCTTTTCTACCACACCCATAGAGAAAATGGTCTACATACAGATATTTATCACCAGAACAAAAGAGGGAAAAAAATGACAAGTTCTACACTTCAAAATTGAACACACAGTAGTTCAACCAGGACAAATAATAGAGGCGTGGTGTGTCAGTGTAAAGCCATTTGCGTTTAGGTATTTTGCAGTCCTTGGACTCATGCTTAGCTCTCTTGCCATCCCCTCTAGAGAAAATGCTCCAGGCAAATATATAAAGTCCTTACAGCACTTTCATAAATATGAATGTACAAACACTTGTTAATAGAAAAATGATAGAGAAGGTGCAAGATAATGATCAGAGGAACTCCAGCAAAGGTATCAGTAATTACCTTGAATGCAAAAGCATTAAATACACAGTGAAAGAGTGTAAACAGACTGAATTCATATAACAAATAGATGCTGTGTACAAAAACATATTCTAAATAAGGACATGGATTGGTTGAAAGTGGATAGAAAAGATTGCTATACAATGCTAGCCTGCCAATAGGCTGTGCCACTGTATTAAAATGGGCAAAACAGAACTTTGAGCAAATATTGAGAGAAAAGGGCATTTTTGATGCAAAGTAAATTTAAAATGACGACTCATAATAATGTATAAGAGTTAGAAAGAAAGAAATCTCAATCTAAACAGGACATGATTGTATAGTTAGCAAATCCAAAATCATCTTTTTTTAATTAATTAATTTATTTATTTTGAGAGGCAGAGACAGATAAATAGATAGAGACAGAGAGAGGCAGAGAAAAGCAGAGTGAGAATCCCATGCAGGCTCTGCACCTGACACGGAGCCTGACACAGGGCTCAATCCCACCAACCGTGAGATCATGACCAAAACCAAAATCAAGAGTTGGACACCTAAATGACTGAGCCACCTAGGCATCCCCAAAATAATCTTTTAAAAATAACTTTAGAATAATAATTGAACTCAGTAAGATGCTGGGCAGATCAGTATGCATTTTTTAAATGTCTCCTTATACACCAGAAACAAATATTTGGAGTATAAATATGAAAAACATCTTTTATGATAGCATCAAGCAATTCAATATACTTAGTCATAAATATCCTGATATATGTGCAAGATTATCTCAGTTAAAATTAGAAAACACCGGTAAGAGAAAGTAAATATTAATGAAGAAATTGTATTGACAGCCTTTCAGATTCATTATTTCCAACTAGTTCATTTTCCCCCAAATGAAATATAGCTGTAGTGCCATCCTAATCAAAACCCTAACAGACATGTTTCCTGAAAATTGTCAATCAGATTATAAAATTTGTGTAGAAATGTGATGATCTAGAATAGCTAAGCCATCTTAAATGAAAGATGTAAACTTATACTGAATACGTCAAACTTACTTAAAATTTTCAGTAATAAACACAGTATGTTACTAGTTCAAATACAGAGACATATACAAGAATACAAAGTAAAATTGTGAGACAAGCTCGTGCTTATGTCCAATAATATGATTTACAACAAAGACACCACTGCAAAATTAAATAGTCAATCATGGAAAAATATGAACCAGGTTTACTAATATATTGCAAATGCATATATAAGAGAAAATATATTATATATTTTTGTGGAAAAAAATAATGCTTCTAGAAAAATATAAAGTATATTCATGAAATCTAGGTCACTAAAATGTTTCTAAGAAGTTTTAAGCATAAAAAAACATCTAATGTTTTGGACCCAATTAAAAGTAAAAACTTTTGTTCATTGACAACTGACATTAAGAAAAGGAAGTTAAACCATGGACAAGGAGAGGTGTTCATAATACAGTTTTATTATTACATAGCCATATTTAGAATATTCCATAAATCAATGAGAGAAAAAAATGTAATTCTTTTTAAAATCAGGGAAAATACTTGACTAGGAACTAAGAGTATAAACAAACTTCCATGAACCAATGGGGGAAAAATGTTTAATATCATTGCCCATTATGGTGCCTGATTGCTGTGGCTAGGATTTCTAGTACTATGGTAAATAAAAGTGTTGAGAGTGGACATCCCTGTCTTGTTCATGACCCTGGAGAAAGAGCTCTCAGTTTATTCCCATTGAGGATGATATGAGCTGTTGATTTTTCATATATGACCTTTATTATGTTGAAGTAGGTTTTCTCTAAACCTACTTTGTTGAGGGTTGGTATTATGAGTGGATGTTGTACTATGTCAAATTCTTTTTCAACATCTATTAAAATTGTTGTACATTCCTTATCCTTTCTTTTATTAATGTTGCGTATCATGTTGATTGATTTGCAAATGTTGAACCACCCTTTCAACCCAGGAATAAATCACACTTGATCATGGATAAGGCCTGTAAATCAGCAAGGAACAAGTAAAAATTTTACTACTTGCAAATGACAGGATGCTCTATATAGAAAACATGAAAGAGTCCATCAAAAAACTTTTCAAACTGATACATGAATTCAGTAACATCATAGGATATAAAATCAACAAACAATAATCTGTGGCGTTTCTCTACGCAAATAATGAAGCAGCAGAAAGAGAAACTAAGGAATCAATCTCACTTAAAATTGCACCAAAACCCTATGATACCTAGGAATAAACCTAATCAATGAGGTGAAAGACCTGTATTCTAAAAACCATAAAACCCTGATGAAAGAAATGGAAGGGGACACAAAGAAATGGAAAAATATTCCATGATCATGGAGTGGAAGAATAAATATTGTTAAAATGTCTTTACTACACAAAGCAATCTATACATTTAATGCAATCCCTATCAAAATCCCAACAGCATTTTTCACAGAGCTGGAACACAATTCTAAAATTTCTATAGAACCACAAAAGAACCTGAGAAGCCAAAGAAATCTTCAAAAAGAACAGCAAACTGGAGGCATCACAATTCTGGACTTCAAGTTATATTAGAAAGCAGTAGTGATCTGAGCAGTATGGTACTGGCACATACAAAAAAAGACACATAGATTAATAGACTAGAAAACACAGAAATGGACCCACAACTGTATGGTCATTCTTAAACAAAGAAAGAATATATAATGGGGGAAAATAGCAGTCTCTTTATCAAATAATGCTGGGAAAACAGGACAACATGCCAAAGAATGAAATTGGACCACTTTCTTTCACCATACACAAAAATAAACTCAAAATGGATTAAAGACCTAAATGGAGACTTGAAATCATAAAAATCCTACAGGAAAACCCAGGAAGTAACCTCCTTCACATTGGCCATAGAAACTTCTTTCTAGATGTGTCTTTGGAGGCAAGGGAAACAAAAGCAAAAATAAACTATTGGGACTACATCAAAATAAAAAGCCTATGCACAGTGAAGGAAACAATCAACAAAACTAAAATGCAACCTACAGAATGGGAAAAGGTTTTTTTAAATGACCTATCTGAAAAGGGTTAGGATCCAAAATATATTAAGTGTTTATAAAACTCCATACCCCCAAAACAAATAACCCAATTAAAAAAAGGCAGATTATATAAATAGACATTTTTTTCCAAAGAAGATATCCACATGGCCAACAGGCATATGAAAAGGTGCTGATCACCACTGATGATAAGGGAAATACCAATCAAAACTACAAGGAGACATCACCTCACACCTGTCAGATGGGCTAAAATCGACAGCACCATAAACATCAGGTATTGGCGAGGATGTGGAGAAAGGATAACCCTCTTGTTCTACCGATAGAAATGCCAACTGGTGCAGCCACTGTGGAAAACAGTATGCAGATTCCTCAAAAAGTTACAAATAGAAATACCCCAGGATCCAGCAAGTGCACTACTAGGTATTTACCCAAATAGTACAAAAATACTATTTCAAATGGATACATGTACCCCAATGTTTATAGCAGGATTATCCACAATTGTCAAATTATGGAAACATTATATATGTCCATCGATTGATGAAATGTTAAAGAAGATGTGGTACAGGTATATAACGGAACATCAGCCATAAAGATGAATGAAATTTTGTCATTTGCAACATGGACAGAGTTAGAGGGTATTATGCTAAGCAAAATAAGTCAGTCAGAGAAAGACTAATATCATATGATTTCACTCACATGTAGAAAATAAAGAACAAAACAACAAAGCAGAGGGGTGGGGGAAGGAGAGAGGGCAGCAAAACAAGAAACAGGCTCTTAACTGTAGAGAACAAACTGATGGTTACCAGAGGGGAGGTAGGTGGGGGGATGGGTAAAAGAGGTGATGGGGATTAAGGAGGGCACTTGCTGTGCTGAGCACCGGCTGTTGTATCCAAGTGTTGAATGGCTATATTGTACACCTGAAATTAATATTACACTGTATGTTAACTAACAGCAATTTAAAAAAAAAACTTTTTAAAAAGTAATTAAATAAACATCATTGCAAAAAAGAATTCATATGGCAGAGAAGTAGGGAGACCCTGAGTTTTCCTTGTCCCTCAAACACAGCTATACTGAGGTCAGATCACTTGGAACACCCAGGAAATTGATCTTCAGACTGATGGAATGATCTCCACAGCTGGAAGGAGACAGCATGGCAGATGTGAGGTGCATAGAAGTGAACTGGGGGAGAGATAAATGGTGGTGCTGTGGAGGGGGAGGGAACCATTTCAATGAAGAAACAAAAGGGAAGGAAAGAGAGAGGGGTTGACAAAGTGTAGCATCGATTTAATACAAGAGGAAAACCCCTTTGGACTACAGAATGAGGAGCAAAGAAGTACTGAGTGTCACAAGGTTTTTTTTTTTTGGTTTTGTTTTGTTTTGTTTTTTTGGTGGGAAGGGGGGCTTGTTTTGTTGCAAACAGCATTTGGAGCTCGAACTCTGAGGTTTTGGAAGTGCATGACTTTCTCCAGAGTGAGCTGTGACATGCACCCCTGAGGAAGAGGGAGCTGGCCCCTGAGTGTATAGTGTATTGTAGAGATCTCCGGGGCACACTGGGAGAGAACATTCCCTTTCCTGGAATGCCTTTGGAATAGGGCATATTGCCTCCCCAAGGACAAAAGATTCTATGGGCACCAGCCAAAGGCCTTTCATCAGTAGGGGACAGAGGTACACGTAAGGAATATAATAACCTTTGCTGCTTTTAGCAGTGCTGCAAGGCAGATTCCACACACTGTTTTTCTAGGACAGAAGGCTTCAGACACAACCTGCAGAGGCTCTACTCTGAAGGAGGGGAGTGGATCTGTGTGGTGCTGGGTCCTTTAAGAGTTCAGGTTTTGAAAAAGTGTCTATTCATGTCTTCTTCCCATTTCTTCACTGGATCATTTGTTTTTTGGGTGTTGAGTTTGGTAAATTCCGCATAGATTTTGGATACTTCCCCTTTACCTGATATGTCATTTGCAAATATCTTTTCCTGTTCCATCGGTTGCCTTTTAGTTTTGTTGAGTATTTCCTTTTCAGAAGATGATGGGGGAGGGGAAGGGGAAAAATAGTTACAAACAGAGAGGGAGGGAGGCAAACCATAAGAGACTCTTAAATACAGAGAACAAACTGAGGGTTAATGGTGGTTGGGGGGGTGGGTGGGAAGAGAGGAAAATGGGTGATGGGCATAGAGGAGGACACTTGTTGGGATGAGCACTGGGTGTTTTATGTAAGCGATGAACCATGGGAATCTACCCAAAAACCAAAAGCATACTTTACACACTACTAGCCAATTTAACAAATAAATTATTAAAAAAAAGAAGATTAAGAAGAAAAAAAAAAAGAAAGAAAAACATCTGGCAAAAGACCTGTGCACTAAAAACCATGAAACATCACTGAAAGAGCCACTGGGTGGCTCAGTCAGCTGAGTATCCAACTTCGGCTCAGGTCATCATCTCACACTTCGTGAGTTCAAGCCCCACATTGGGCTCTGTTTTGACAGCTCAGAGCCTAGAGCCTGCTTTGGACTCTGTCTCCTTCTCTCTGCTCCTCCCCGCCTCGCGCTCTGTCTCTGTCTCTCAAAAATAAATAAACGTTAAGTTTTTGTTTTAAAAACATCACTGAAATAAAGAAGCTCTAAATAAAAAAACATATATACATATGTATATGTATATGCATATATATATACATATGTATATGTATATGCATATATATGCATATGTATATGTATATATGCATATACATATACATATGTATATATACATATATATGCATACACATATGTATATATACATATACATATATATACATATATATACATATATATACATATATACATATATGAGAGAGAGAGAGTTAGTTCAGGTTTTGTATCCCAGCTGCATGCCAAAGAAAAAATGCGAGAGTTGTGACAATGGGGGAACTTACTACTGAACGCGCATACTACTCTGTGAAGGCTGTCTGAACAATGCAGGTATGAGATCCCCTGTCTGGGGACAAGAGATTGAGGTGGCGCTATTTCCACCCCCACCCCCCCGGAACATCAACATGGCAGGACTTTGGAGAGCAACACAGCAGCCCCCAGTGGAGGCAGGACATGCCTACACCCAACCCTGCCTCCCATGCCTGGCAACTGCTTATTCGCTGGGGCCGGACCACCTGTGAGCCAATGCTCCTCCAAAAGACCAGCAGAGTCAACATCCACCACACACAAAGAGTACTGAAAATCGAGTGCTTCAAACAATACCTGCGGTTATGGGGGAAAGAGGACCAGGCTTATTTATGATTATGATTATGATTATGATTATGATTATTATTTACTATTTTTCTTCCTTCTTTTTTTTCTTTTGGTATCAGACTCCTAGTTTCTTGTTTTCATTTCCTCTTCTCTTTTTCTGCATCAGGTTTTTTTTTTATTCTTTTCTTTCTCTGTTTTGTTTTTCTTTTATTTTTCCCTTCCTCTGTTTGTGTTTTGTTTTTGTTGTTCCCTTTCCTCTTCTATTTTTGGGTGTCAGGCATTCCCCCCTCCCCACCATTTTTACAGGCTAACATCAAGAAACAAATCAAAGCACACCTAGCTAAAGGTGTAAACACTCCCCACTGCAAGCAAGGAGGAGCTCTACAGAGGACTGACCAGCGGGAAAGAGCAGCCAAAACACAAGAACAGAGTGCACACAACATACACCAGAAACACTCCTGAAGTGCTAAGCCCTAGACAGTGTATGACCCCTTTTTAATTTAGCAGTACTCTCAGGTACAGGAAACCTAACAAGCTATTAAAATATGCAAAAGACAGAAACTTGGCCAAAATAGTAAGACAGAAGAATACTCCCCAAAACAAAAGTCAAGATGAAATCACAGCCAGGGACTTGCTCAAAGCAGATATAAGCAAGATGTCTGAACAAGTATTTAGAATAACAGTCCTAAGAATACTAGCCGGGCTTGAAAAAAGCATAGAAGACACAGAAGAAACCCTTGCTGCCGAGATCAAAGACCTAAAAACTAGTCAGGCTGAAATAAAAATTGCTGCAAGTGAGATGTAAAACTGACTGGATAGAGTCATAATGACGATTAAAGAAGCCAAGAAGAGAATAGGTGATATAGAAGATAAAATTATGGAAAATAATGAAGTTGAAAAGAAAAGGGAAAGGACACTATTAGAGAACTTAATGATTCCATACAATGAAGCAATATCTGTATCATGGGACTCCCAGAAGAAGAAGAGTGAGGAAAAGGGGCAGAAGGTTTATTTGAACAAATTATAGCTGAGAACTTCCCTCATCTGTGGAAGGAAACAGGCATTCAAATTCAAAAGGCACAGAGAACTCCCTTAAAATCAACAAGAACAGTTTAACACCATGACATATCATAGTGAAACTTGCAAAGAACAAAGATACGGAGAATTCTGAAAGGAGTTCAGGACAAAATGTCCTTAACCTATAAGGGTAAACACATAACCTTACTAGCAGACCTGTCCACTGCAACTTGACAGGCAGAAGGGAGTGGCAGGAAATATTCAATGTGCTGAATAAAAGAAATTCTTTATCCAGCAAGGTTGTCATTCAGAATAGAAGGAGAGATAAAGAGTTTCCCAGACAAAGAAAAAGAAAGGAGTTTGTGATCATTAAACCAGCTCTGTGAGAAACTTTAAGGGGGACTGAGTAGAAGGAAAAACAAACAAACAAAAACACACAAAAACAACAACAACAAAAAAAAAGCAACAAAGACTACAAAGGACCAGAGAACATCACCAGAATCATCAAATCTACAGATAACACAATGGCACTAAATTCTAATCTTTCAATAATCTATCTGAATGTAAGTGGACTAAATGCCTGAATCAAAACACACAAGGTATCAGAATGGGTTTAAAAAAATCCATCTCTATGCTGCCTACAAAAGACTCATTTAAAATTTGTTTTTACACTTATTTATTTTTGAGAGACAGAGAGAGACAGTGTGAGCAGGGGAGGGGCAGAGAGAGAGGGAGACACAGAACCCGAAGCAGGCTCCAGGCTCTGAGCTGTCAGCACAGAGCCCGACGTAGGGCTCGAACCCATGAACCATGAGATCATGACCTGAGCCAAAGTCAGACACTTAACCAACTGAGCCACCCTGGCACCCCAAGAGACTCATTTTAGACCTAAAGACACATGCAGATTGAAAGTGAGGGGATGGAGAAGCATCTATCATGCTTATGGATGTCCAAAGAAAGCCAGAATAGCCATTCTTATATCAGAGAAACTAGATTTTAAAGGAAAGACTTTAAAGAGATGAAGCAGGGCATTATATCATAATTAAGGGGTCTATCCATCAAGAAGATATAACAATTATAAATATTTATACCTTCAACTTGAGAGCACCCAAATATATGAATCAATTAACCATAAACATAAAGAAACTTATTAATAATACCATAATAGGGCAATTTAATACCCCACTTATAACAATGGACATATGTCCTAAGGATAAAATCAACAAGGAAACAATGGGTTTGAAAGACACACTGGATCAGATGGACTTAACAGATATATACAGATATATACAGAACATTTCATCCAAAGTAGCAGAACACACATTCTTCTGGAGTGCACATGGAACATTCTCCAGAACAGATCACATACTGGGTCACAAATCAGCCTTCAACAGGCACAAAAATACTGAGATAAGACCATGCACAATTCAGATCACAAAGTATGAAACTTGAAATCAACCACAAGAGAAAATTTGGAAAGCTCTCAAATACATGGAGGTTAAAGAACATCCTACTAAGAATGAGTGAGTTAACCATGAAATTAAAAAACTAAAGAAGGGGCGCCTGGGTGGCTTGGTCGGTTAAGCGTCTGACTTCGGCTCAGGTCATGATCTCACGGTCCGTGGGTTCGAGCCCCACGTCGGGTTCTGTGCTGACAGCTCAGAGCCTGGAGCCTGTTTCAGATTCTGTGTCTCCCTCTCTCTGACCCTCCCCCGTTCATGCTCTGTCTCTCTCTGTCTCAAAAATAAATAAACGTTAAAAAAAAATTAAAAAAAAAATAAAGAAAGAAATACATGGAAGCAAATGAAAATAAAAACATGACAGTCTAAACCCTTTGGAATGTAGCAAAGACAGTCCTAAGAGGAAAGTACATTGCAATTCAGGCCTGTATTGGAATGCAAGAAGCAAGAAAGGTCCTAAATACACATCTTAACCTTATACCTAAAGGAGTTATAAAAAGAGCAGCAAATAAAACAAAGCTAGCAAAGGAAGGGAGATAATAAAGACTAGAGCAGATATAAACAATATAGGAACAAAAAAAAACACACATTAGAACAGATCGATGAAAATAATGCTGCTACTTTGAAAGAATAAATAAAATTGATAACCCCCTAGACAAATTTATTAAAAAGAGCCAAGAGTCAAATAGATAAAATCATGAATTAAAGAGGAGAGATCACAACCAACATCACAGATATATAAACAATTAGAAGAGAATACTATGAAAAATTATGTATCAAACTGGGCAATCTGGAAGAAATGGACAAATTCCTACAAACTTATGCACTGCCAAAACTGAAACAGGAAAAAATAGAAAATTTCAACAGACCCATAATCAGTAAAGAGATTCAATCAGTTATCAAAAATCTCTCAACAAACAAGAGTCCTGGGCCAGATGGCTTCCCAGGGGAATTCTACCATACATTTCAAGAAGAGTTAATACCTATTCTTCTCAAACTGTTCCAAAAATAGAAATGGAAGGAAAGATTCCAAACTCATTCTATGAAGTCAGCATTACCTTGATTCCAAAAGCAGACAAAGACTCTACTAAAAGGGAGAATTATAGACCAATATCCCTTATGAACATGGATGCAAAAATTCTCAACAAAATACTAGCAACTCAAATCCAACAGTACATTAAAATAATTCACCGCAATCAAGTGGGATTTATTCCTGGGATACAGGACTGGTCCACTATTTGCAAAGCATTCAACATGATACATCCCATTAATAATAAAAAAAAAAGTATACAAACAATATAATCCTCTCAATAGATGCAGAAAAGCATTTGACAAAATACAGTATCCTTTCTTGAAAAAAACCCTCAAGAAAGTAAGGATAGAAGGAACATACCTCAACATCATAAAGGCCATATACGAAAGACATGTAGCTAGTATCATCCTCAATGGGGAAAAACAGAGCTTTCCTCCTAAGGTCAAGAACACAACAGGGATGTGCACTCTCTCCACTACTGTTCAACATAGTGCTGGAAGTCCTAGCCTCTGCAGACAACACAAATAATAACAGGCACCCAAATTGGCAAGGAAGAAGTCAAACTTTTAGTCTTCACAGATGACATGATACTCTACACTGGAAAACTGAAAGATCACCAAAAAACTGCTAGAACAAGTACATAAACTCAGCAAAGTCACAGGATATAAAATCAATGTACAGAAATTGGTTGCATTTCTGTACACCAATAATGAAGCAGCAGAAATAGAAATCAAGGAATGAATCCCATTTACAATTGCACCAAAGCCCGTAAGATACCTAGGAATAAATCTAACCAAAGAGGAGAAAGTTATGTATGCTGGAAACTATAGAAACTTATTAAAGATATTGAGGAAGACACAAAGAAATGGAGAAAAATTCCATGCTCACGGATTGGAAGAAAAAATATTTTTAAAGTGTCTATGCTACCCAAAGCAATATGAACATTCAATACAATCCGTATCAACATACCAATAGCATTGTTCGTGGAGCTAGAACACACAATTCTAAAATTTATATGGAACCAGAAAAGACCCTGAATATCCAAAGTAATGTGGAAAAAGAAAACTAAAGCTGGAGGCATCACAATTCTGGACTTTAAGCGGTGTTACAAAGCTGTAATCATCGAGATACGGTATGCTACTGGCACAGAAACAGACACATGGATCAATGGAACAGAATAGAGAACCCAGAAATGGAGCCACAAACGTATGGGCAACTAATCTTTGACAAAGCAGGAAAGAATATCCAATCGAATAAAGACAGTCTCTTCAGCAAGTGGTGCTGGGAAAACTGGACAGCGACATGCAGAAGAATGAACCTGGACCCCTTTCTTACACCATACACAAAAATAAACTCAAAATGGATGAAAGACATAAATCTAAGACAGGAACCCATCAAAATCCTTGAGGAGAAAGCAGGCAAAACCTCTTTGATCTTGGCCACAGCAACTTCTTGCTAGATAGGTCTCTGGAGGCAAGGGAAACAAAAGCAAAAAGGAACTATGGGGACTTCATTAAGAGAAAAAGCTTCTGCATAGCGAAGGAATCAACAAAACTAAAAGGCAACCAATGTAGTGGGAGAAGATATGTATATGTCATATCAAATAAAGGGCTAGCATCCTAAATCTACAAAGAATTTATTAAACTCAATACCCGGAAAACAAATAATCCAGAGAAGAAATGGGGAGAAGACATCAACAGACTCTTTTGCAAAGAAGATATCCATATAGCTAACAGACATATAAAAAGATGGCTCAACATCTCTTATCATCAGAGAATTACAAATCAAAACCACGGCCAGAATGGCTAAAATGAACAATTCAGGAAACAACAGAAGTTGGCAGGGATGGGGAGAAAGAGGACCACTTTTGCACTGTTGATGGGAATGCAAAACTGGTGTGGCTACTCTGGAGAATAGTATGAAGGTTTCTCAAAAACTTCAAAATAGAACAACCCTACGACCTAGTAATTGTACTACAAGATATTTATCTAAAGGATACAAAAATGCTGATTTGGAGGGGCACATGCACCCTAATGTTTACAGTAATGCTATCAACAATAGCCAAATTATGGAAAGAGCTCAAATGTCCATCGACTGATGAATGGATGAAAATATGTGGTATAAATATATATACAAAGGAATATTACTTGGTGATCAAAAAGAATAAAATCTTGCCATTTGCAACATTGTCGATGGAACTAGAGTATTATGCTAAGCGAAATAAGGCAGAAAAGATAGGTATCATGATATCACTCATGTGGAATTTAGGAAACAAAACAGATAAACATAGGGGAACAGAAGGAAAAATAAAAATAAGATAAAAACAGAGAGATAAACCATAAGAGACTCTTAACTGTAGAGAACAAACAGTGTTGTTGGAGGGGAGGTGGGTAGGGGAATGGGCTAAATGCATGATGGGCATTAAGAAGGGCACTTGTTAGGGTGAGCACTGGGTGTTGTAAGTAATGAATCACTGGGTTCTACTCCTGAAACCAGTACTACACTATATGTTAAGTAATTTGAATTTAAATAAAAAATAAACAAGCATATTGCTCATCAGAGAAATAAAAATATAAAATTATTGACATACCAGTACATATCCCTTAGAATAATAAATACCAAAATGGGCAAGAATGTGTAAAATGTGAATGTGGCATCAACTGTTACTTTATTTATAAATTAGTACAAACTTCTTGAAAATTGTTTGGTATTATCCACAACAGCTAAACATACATCTGCCTTATGACCTATCAATTTTAGTCCTGGGTACATAAGAATTAATACATATGTCCACAAAAAGACAGAGATGATTATTCTCAGATTTAATCCAAGTAAGCCAAATTGGATATAATCCAAATATCAATCATAGGATGGATAAATGGTGATATATTCATTTAATATAGGATGCAAACAGTAACTTAAAAAAAAAATGGTGTATATCAGATAGGGGCACCAGGGTGGCTCAGTCAGTTAAGTGTCCGACTGGCTCAGATCATGATCTCATGGTTATTGAGTTCAAGCCCTACTTCAGGCTCTGTGCTGACAGCTGAGAGAGTGGACCCTGCTTCAGATTCTGTGTCCTCTCTCTCTCTCTGCCCTTCACCTATTCACACTTGCTCAGTCTCTCTTTCTCAAAAAATGAGTAAACAGACAAACAAAAAAGATGTGGGGCGCCTGGGTGGATCAGTCAGTTAAGGAACCAACTTCCTCTGAGGTCATGATCTCAGTTCATGGTTTCAAGCTCCCATGTCGGGCTCTGTGCTGAGAGCTCAGAGCCTGGAGCCTGATTCAGAGTCTGTGTCTCCCTCTCTCTTTCTTCCCCTCCCCTACTCATGCTCACTCGCGCGCTCGCTCTCTCTCAAAAATAAACATGAAAAAAATTTTAAAAAGATGGATTCTTTCAGTAGTAAATTTTCATCTTAGATGCAAGTGCTAAACACTACATATTGCATGATGCCATTTGCATAATGCTCAAAAATACAAAACTGATCTATGATGATTACAAGTCAGAGTAAAACTATCCTTATATGAAGAGCATATTTACTGGGAGGAATAAAATGGGGAACCACCAGGGTTATGAAAATATTGTATATATCGATTTGGGGTGATTATAAATATTCTCAGCACTCTACAGTAGGAAGGAGATAGACAAGTTTTAAAAATACTAATAATATATCTGTATATGCTGGTAAGGTCTCCTCAAACACAATTTGATGGCAAGAGACAATTCGCCTAGTGTATTTAGCCGCAATACAATTAACTGAAGAACAAATACTTCTACAATTGCTATTTCATAGTTGCTGGGGACACAGAAAGAAAGATATTAAAGGCGCGATAAACTACAAATACCAGCTAGAACTGATGGTGGAGTTTAAAGTATGGGACTAATGCTGGGAGCAATAATCAAATGAATCTTTAGCCTTATATTTTATGCTTTAATTTTTTTTAATTTATTTATTTATTTTGAGAGAGAGAGAGAGAGAGAGAGAGCGAGCGCGAATGTGTGCATTTTCAAGTTGGAGAGGGACAGAGAGAGACTCTTAAGCAGGTTCCATGCTCAGTGCGGGCTGATAGAGGGCTGAATCCTACCACCCTGGTATCATGACCTGAGCCAAGACCAAGAGTGATGCTTAACCGACTGAGCCACCCAGGCACACCATATGCTTTAATATTTTAAACAAGACTAGATTTGTACGTTACTTTTTTAACTTTAAAAATATCAAACAATTTAAGAAAGTGTTCTAAATTATGATTTTTGAAATAAAACAAGAGTAAGCAACAGAATTGCTAAAATGAGAAGACAGTAGTCTTCCAAAATGCTGTGCAAATGGCAAAGGGATGGGAAATATGAGTCAAAATGTAGGAGTCAGTGAAGATCAGTCCCTAATTGCTATAATAGTCCTAACGGTAGCTATTTGTTCTGGACTATTAGCTCATGCTATCTCCCTTTGGCAAAAGCATCCTGATTTTCCTTCATGGTGTTACTGGTGTTTGGTTACTGGATATAGTCTGGAAAAACTGTTATATCATTTCTTCTGCCTTTGTCTAGAGGTTTGGGGTTCAGGTACTCCATTCAAAGTTAATTCTAATTATTCTCCTTATAATTAGAAACTCATGTAAAGTAACAAAAACTAAGAAGGATTAGTTTTTTTTTGTTTTGTTTTTTAATCATTCCAGTGCTAACAACTAGAGGAAATCAGAAATCATGATGGGCCCCATCATTTCTTAGCCTGTCCTTCAATCTTCAATTTTACAACCTTCTCAATAATATATCCATTTTTTCATTAAATTCACATATTACTTAAAATAGCCAGATTTATTTCCCCTAGATTAAACCAATTTTCACTGATAGCATGGGCACCAAAAATATAATGACTACTATATGAAGATGAAATAGGAATTTAGGAGAAAATTAACTACACAATAAAAACAAAACACATTTCACAGAATGGATGTAAAAAAAAGTCTCTCATCTGCATACATCCCTAAAGAATATTTGGAGATCTAGGTGGGGACAATACTCATTACTCATCTTTTATCTACTTGAACTGTTTGAATATTTCACATGCGAATGTAGTATCGTCATAGTGCAAAGACTTTAAAAGTATAAATGCTTTTATCAACCTTGCAAGTCCTAAGAAAAGATAGCTATCAAGAGCCTTCTTGAATAAATCCATCAACTCAGGGATGAAATGAAAAAAAAAAAAATCCAGAATGGAGAGGTTCAGATAAAATAACTAGGACAAGTCAATATTCAAAAATGAAGAGCTTGTGTTAAAATGACTAGAACAAGATTGTTGAGGAATCCTTTTGTAGTTTTGTTAAAGAATATCAAGCGAAGTAACATAAATCAATTTGTTTTTCCCACAAATATAAAATGGTATAAAGACTTGATACTCCCATAATAAATAAATATATAAGCTTTAGGTTAAACACTGAGGTTGATCGTGTTTACACGTGTCAGTAACTGATTGGATATTAGGGGGGAAAAAAGCAGTAATTTTGCAGTGATACTGACCTATAACTGAAACCTATCACTTGATACCTACATAGCCATGGGCAAGCCACCATTTCCTCATCTATAAAAGAAGAGTACACTGCACCCAATTGTGAAACAGAACCCAGAATTAAATTAGATAACGTGTATGTCCTCAAGTTCCTGAAGTGTACCCTTGCAGGGACTCCCAATTAAACTGCTGGTTATTTTACTATTTGTGGATTCTGCTACTTTGACGTGGTGAAGACTTCAAAGGTTAATGAATATTTCATATTATTTAACTCACAATTGTGTTTATTTATATCTCTTTTTTACCCATAATTATCCCATAGTAGAGATAATGTTCATTTACATAACACATTTCAATAGTGATAAAGAATTAAGAGCAGACCTGGCTGAGAAGACATTGATAGGCTGACAAATTTTCTATAGCTTCTGGACATGAACAGTACATAAACAAGCCCTTCAAAGATCACTTTAAATTAAGCAGGGCTGGCTGGCAGTTGTATAGTTTTCTTATATTGACAAGAGCAATTATATCTGGCTTCTTGCAATGTTTTGTCTTGAGCAAAATGAAATGACATGCATTCTTAACCTTAACATCACATGAAATGTGATTCAAGGCAGCAATTTAAGTTGCCTGCTCATAGAGATTAAAAATGTAGCAAAACTCAAATAGTGTGCAAAATAACAAAACCTATGCATTCATAAAAATATTAATTTTCAAAATGCCATTTATTGTACCTTGAATTTAAGGAAAAAAATCCTGATCCAGGGTATTGAAGTAAGTGATACACTGTACAAATATTAATATTTTATAATTACTAAATTTTTTAAGAAATTTATGTCTTCAACAGTGTTCCCTATACATTCTCTCCAATTCCTTGTCATCCATTTATGCTTTATTTTATGTACTCAAACGTTCTATCCTAATATGCATTTAAACTGCACTCTTAATTGGCCTCCAAAACACCAGATATAAAATATTGTATCAATAGATCTTTATAGAAAAAACCTCTATTCCAGTTTTGAATAATTTAATCGACCTTGCCTCTTGGTATTTTCTTCTATTGTTTTTGTTTTATTTTACTAACTCAGTTCTCAAAGTACTTTTTTGAGTGCAATGAAAGAATGATTCTTCTTCTCTTTAAGCCCTCTCTTTTGAAATACGGGTCATCTTAATTTTCTGTTCTTACCCTGGCCAGCTCTTTCCCCGAGGTGTACTACTTTTATTTTAGCTCTTCTTTCATACAAATGATGACTAGACTCATGACTCAAACTTTATGGTCTCAATTGTTCTGAAATCAATTAAAACACTCATTAATTCAAAATGTTTTATTGAGAACCTGCTCCATGCCTTGCACTGTCTGGTGTGCAGAGACAAACCAGTACAAGTGTGGTTTTATGAAGGGTATGTCCTAGTTTTAGTTAATGATATCGGGTCAGGAAAAGATAAGGATGAAGAAACACAGTATGATAAGTGTGTGTATAGGAGGGGGAGGGTGTTGTTTTAGGTAATAACCAATGAGATTACTGACTGGTTTAAATGATTCCACAGGATTCCATACTTTTAAAACCTCAGTCTTGATATATTTTATTTCGTATTCAAGGATAGAACATTATTCCCAACTTCCCATTTTACACTCTGAATGACTCTTCAGGTCTACATCTCTCCCAAATCTGGCACCACTAGATTGATGCACACACATCCCCTGCACCTCCAATATAAAAAGGTCTGCAAATAGTGCTTATGCCCTACCTCTAAATGCACTCCTTACTGAATTACTTATTCCTTATGAATTCGTTAATTTATCTAATCATAAACATCATGGTAGACATTGTGGTTGGCCCTGCAGCAAAGAAGATGGCTTCATACTTTTTCCTACTGAATAGGACTTTAATTAAAGTTCCTTGTAGCGGAACAAGAAGTTCAATTACATGGTCAACTCCTCCCTCCAATTATCCTTTCAAGGTGTATACTTCATTCTCTTGGAACCACTAAATCTCCATGATTCCTTATTTAAAATGTTTCCAAAAATAATGCCTTTTCTTATACTATCACTTGAATTGCTCTGGTTTCATTTTTAAGATCCACAACAACAATGAAATCCTAATAACAGCAGCTTTGTAATAGAATGTTCTACCCCCTTTCTCACTTTTCATTAGAATTTACATGCTATCACCACACTCCACATGGTTAACACGTTTACTCAATTCTCACACCAACAAAATGAAGTATATCCCACTATTCTTACAGTTATGCTGTTGGGCCAAGTGCATACAACTAAGAAATGGTGGAGTCAGGATTTAACTTATCTCAGGCTGGTTGTCTCTAGGTGGAGTCAGGATTTAACTAATCTCAGGCTGGTTGTCTCTAGGTTCTATGCCTTCAACCATTTCCTTTACCCAAGATATGTATTTCCATTCCATATCTCAACTCTAGGTATAAAAGAGGTAACTAGAGAATAGAAGAGTCTAAAATACATACAGGCACACCAACATTTATAGCTACTTCTGTTGGAATATCACAGTATTGCTTCATCAAAGGTTATTATCAACATTATAAAAGTTAGTACCAAGAGCTGTTTGTTTTTCTGGTACTCTCCACCAAGTTTTTCTGAGACCTCTTGTTTGTAGGTAGTGATTTTTAATTGCTTCAGCTCCCTCCTAGCCCATCCTCCACTCTCAACTATGTCAGATGTAAGAGAAAGTATACCTTCTTTGTTCCACTGATAGGCCACAGGCTCCGGTGCTATGCTTCAAAACTGTATGATCAGCTGAACGATTATGCAGCTTTATCCTATTCAAATTGCAGTAAAGTAGAGAGACAATCTTGCAGGTAAGTATGCATTATTTCTTTTAGGGTTTTTTTTTCCTCTTTGAAAATACTTAAGTCCATGGCTTAGTGTTTGACGATTTTTCAGGTACTTGAAGAGTCTAAAACATAATAATGCTGCAATATCAACGGGTTAATGCTGATTAAATATTTGGGGATTCCTGGCAAAGTGGCTAGTCACACATGAGGAAAGGTAAGTAAATACTCTGTTTAGGAATATGAGCCACATGGATCCTGTGAGTGAACACACACTCTCCGTGCATTGACTGCAAGATACTGTCTGAGTATCAGTAGGAGCTGATAAGCATTTCTAAGAAGGTAAGAAAATACATAACTACTTAAAAAATCTCTAAAAGAAAAGAGCTAAACTCTTTTTTTGAGAACATTTTTATTTAAATTCCAGTTAGATAACATACAATGTAATGTTAGTTTCAGGTGTACAATACAGTGATTCAGCATTTCCATCCAACTGCTGGTGCTTATCACAAGTGCACTCCTAATCCCCATCACCTCTTTCACCTGTCCCCCCACCCACCTCCCCTCTGGTAACCATCAGTTTGTCCTCTAGGGTTAAGAGTCTGTTTCTTAGTTTGCCTCCCACTGTTTTTTCTTTCCCCCTTTGCTCCTTAGTTTCTTAAATTCCACTTAATCAGTGAAATCACATGGTATTTTTCTCTGATGGACTTATTTCTCTTAGCATAATACTCTCTAGCTCATCCATGTCATTGTAAATGGTAAGATTTCATTCTATTTTATGAATAATATTCCAGCATATGTATATGTGTGTATATATACATATGTCTGTATGTATACACACATATATACATATGTGTATATGTATATACATATACACACACCAATCACATCTTCTTTATCCATCAGTCAATGGACATTTACATTGTTTCCATAATTTGGCGATTACAGATAATGCTGCTAGAGCATCGGAGTACGTGTACCCTTTGAATTAGTACTTTTGTGTTTTGAGGGTATATACCTAGCAGCGCAATTGCCAAATCCTAGCATAGTTCTTTTTTGAACTTTTTGAGGAAACTCCATACTGTCTTCCACAGTGGCTGCACCAGCTTGCATTCCCACTAACGGTGTAAGAGGGTTCTCCTTTCTCCACATCCTCGCCAATACCTGTTGTTTCTTGTGCTGTTGATTTTATACATTCTGACAGGTGTGAGGTAATATTTTATTATAGTTTTGATTGATATTTCCTTGATCAATGATGTTGAGCACCTTTTCATGTGTCTGTTTGGCCATATATATGTTTTCTTCAGAAAAATGTCTAAAAAAAGGCAGAAAACATGAATAAAGAATTTATTTATTTTGGGAGAGGGAGAATGCAAGCCAGGGAGAAGCAGAGAGAGAGAGAGAGACAGACAGAGAGAGAGAGAGACAGAGAGAGAGAGAGAGAGAGAGAGAGAGAGAGAATATCCCAAGCAGGTTCCACACTCACCATGGAGACCCATGTGGGGCTTGATCTCAAGATCCCTTGACCACAAGATCATGACCAGAGCCAATAACAAGAGTTAGAAGCTTAACTGACTGAACCACTCAGGCACCTCATTTTTAAAAATTTTTTTTAACTGTTTATTTTTGAGAGACAGAGAGAGCAGAATATGAGCAAGGGAGGGGCAGAGAGAGAGGGAGACACAGAATTTGAAGCAGTCTGAAGGCTCTGAGCTGTCATCACAGAGCCCGACGTGGGGCCCGAACCCACAAACCGCGAGATCATAACCTGACCGGAAGTTGGACACTCAACCAACTGAGCCCCCCAGGCGCCCCGTGGGCACCTCATTTTTAATTGGTTTATTTGTGGGCAGGGTTGAGCTTTTTTAAGTTTTTTATATAATTTGCATACTAACCCTTTTCAGATATATCATTTGCAAATATCTATTTTGTAAGTGGCATTTTAGTTTTGTGGATTGTTTCCTTCGTTGTGCAGCTTTTTATTTTGATATAGTCCCATAGCTTATTTTTACTTCTGTTTCCGTTTCCTCCAGAGACACATCCAGAAAAAAGTTCCTATGGCCAATGTCAAATAGATTACTGCCTGGGTTCTCTTCTAGGATTTTTCCGATCTCAAGTCTCACATTTAGGTCTTTAATCCATTTTCAGTTTGTTTTTGTGTATGGTGAAAGAAAGTAGTCCAGATTTGTTATTTTACATGTTGCTATCCAGTTTTGATGGAGAACCATTTGGTGAAGAAACTAATTTTTCCCCACTAGATATTCTTCCTTGCTTTGTTGGAAGTTAATTGACCATACAATTGTGGATTCATTTCTGGGTTTTCTCTTCTGTTCTACTGATATATGTGTCTATTTTTGTTCCAGTACTATACTGATCAGATCACTACAGCTTTGCAATATAATTTGAAGTCCAGAATTGTGATGCCTCCAACTTTGCTTTTCTTTTTCAAGGTTGCTTTGGCTCTTCAGGGTCTCTTGGGTACCATAACAATTTTAGGATTGTTTGTTCTGGCTCTGTAAAAAATGCTATTTGTATTTTGATAGGGGTTGCATTAAATATACAGATTGCTTTGGGTAGTATAGGCATTTTAGTAATACTTGTTCTTCTAATCCATGAACATGGGATGTCTTTCATTTCGTTGTGTCCTCTTCAATTCTTTCATCAGGATCTTATAGTTTTCAGAATACAGATCTTTCACCTCTTTGGTTAGGTTTATTCCTAGGGATCTTAGTGTTTTTGGTGCGATTGTAAATCGGAATGATTCATTAGTTTCTCTTTCTGCTGCTTCATTATTGATGTAAAGAAATTCAACAAATTTCCTTACGTTGATTTTGTATCCATGACATTACTGAAATCGTGTATTAGTTCTAATGGTTTTTAGGTGGAATGTTTGAGGTGTTTTTTTTAACGTTATTTACTTTTGACAGAGCACAAATGGGGGTGGGGCAGAGTGAGAATGAGACACAGAATCTGAAGCAGACAGGGTTTTCTGTATACAGTATGTTAGAAGATATTTCAATTGTGATTTATTTGGGCCCTTTCTCTTTTATTAAGTCTACCTAGAGGTTTATCAATTTTATTATTTTTTTTAAAAACCTAGAATATTCTTCCTTAAGTAAAGTAAGGGAAACATCTTTTGTATAGCCAAGTGACTGCATAGGAAGCCCCAAAGCTATTTTATATATAAATCTTCTCTTAAAATTCCTATTATTGAGAACTTAAGACCCAAATAGAAAAGATAGTATCAAAACAAGAGTCTTACATCAGGATATAAACACAAGTCATGGCTGTTTAAGACAAACCATTACTGAAGTATTCATGTAAAATAACTTTCAGTAATTTCTATTGTTTTATAAATGAGAGACCTCTGCAAAAAAAAAAAAAAAAATTATAATAGTAATAATAATTCAAGGTCACTGCACAGTTACAAATAAGTAACACTTTTTCAGAATATTAACTTCCCATGTGATAAGGAAATTCTCTTTTCCACAGTAGACAGAAAACTATGTAAGAGGAAGATACATTCAAGGATAAATTATTTTTCTGAATATTTTTCCTTCATTTTTAAAAACCTCATTCAATTATAGCATCAAATATGCCATCTTAGCTGGAGCTTTCATAAACTAAATATATTTTCATCGAATTATTTGCTGTTTTTAAAATCTGTGTTTTTTAGGAATGGATCAAGATAGAAAAATAAATGGTTAGCAAAGATACCCATTATTCAATTTAATATTAAAGTGTTGGACATCATTGAGTATTTATACTGAAATATGGTCATTGATGATATTGAGAGATTGATATTGTGCTTTCATTTTCATTTGTTTTTCTGTGTATTTTTATTTCTTCTTTGATTTCCTTGTTGACCCATTCATTGTTTAGTAGCATGTTTTTAGCCTCCACATATTTGTGGAACATTCTCCAGAATAGATCACATGTTAGGTCACAAGAAAAGCCTCAACAACTACAAAAAGATTTAAATCATAAAATGCACCTTTTCTGACCACAACAATTAAAAACTAGATGTCAACCAGAAGAAACAAATTGGAAAAACACTTTCTATTTTAAGTGTTAACCCAAAATAACATGGTATACCTTCCAAATCAATGGACAAGATAAAATTAAGCAACGGTTTGTTCCTATACTTCAAGGACTCAAATAAAACAGCTATGAATATAAAAAGCATTCATTGGATATGCCATGAGTAATACCAATATATCAGTTATTATAGTAAATTAGATATACATACCACCATATTGAGACAAAATGATTTGTTTTAAATGAAGTGCATGTCCATGTACTTTCTCTACAAATATATTCCTAAAACCACTCTACAAACTTGAAAAAAGTAAACTTTTAATTAAAAAATAATACACTATTAGACCAGACATTTAAAATATTGTTTCACAACTATTGTACAACTGTTCAATGTAGAACAGTATAAGAGTAAAAGGAAATCTTAGTCCTACCACAATTTTACTAGATACGATTTCTCAACATTGATCAAGGTACCATTTTTTACTTTTTTTAATTTAGTAAAATTTTTATTTGAGTAGAACATTCAAACATTAATACTTATCACTTAAATTCACTTATTCTGCTCTGCTATACTAGTCAGCAAAATGTTGTCTGAGATATTCTTCATTTCTATAATGTCCATTTGATTTATTTTTCATTGATTCTAACTATTGAATTACTTTTAGTTTTTCCTCTATTTCTCTGTCTTTTCTCTGCTTTCATTAATATACTAATTACAGTTACTTTGAAATTCTCGTCCCTTGACTCCAATATCTGGGTTATCTTTGTTTGCTAATATTTACTATTTTACCTCTTGATTACCAAATTTCCTGATTATGCCTATTTTTTATTCCATTCTGTATCGTTCCAGAGACTGAATTATGTTGTCTGTCTTCCTCTAAAATAGAAGTTGGCAGCTTTTTCTTTAAGAGCCAGACAGTGAATATTTTAGGCTTGGAGACACTGTGTCACAGAGAGTGACTTAATCCTCATGTTCTTGGGTGCAAATATCTACAGAAATTGTAAATACACAACCACGACTATGTTCCTATAAAAGTTAGTTGCAAAAAAAAGGTAACTGGACTACAGGCCATAGTTTGCCAATCCATGCTGTAATGTGTGTTGAGTCCTACCGTGACAGGCAGTTAAAAATCAAGGGAATAATGTACTCCTGAAATTATTGTTGCACTATATGCTAATTTGGATGTAAATTTTAAAAAATAAAAAATAAAATTAAAAAAAAAATTTCAAGTGAATAATCTTATTCTTATCAAGGTTTGGTTTTAGGCTTTGTTAGGGTAGTTGTTTCTAACTAGGTGGTTGTTCCTAGGGTGGGTGGTTGTTTCTAGGGTGGGTGGTTGTTTCTAGGGTGGGTGGTTGTTTCTTAGTCTCCAGGTTTTGCGCTTTTCTGAATGTTGGACCTAAATCTTAGAGCACGGGCTTCATGTAGTCTCACATGAATGCCTGTGTTTACCATAGTCTTCCTTCACTGTGTTTCCTAGCAATGTGTGAGCTCAGAAGCCATTCCCTGTCAAGCCTCCAGGAGCCTCATCTTCTGTATGTACATCTTAGGAATCAGGCAGGGACATAGGAAAAACCATACAGAGACTTCAGGGGTTTTTCTCTGTGGTGCCCTACTGTATGAAACTTGGTAGTTCTAAACTCTTATCTTTTCCCTCCAGCTTTCAACACACTGCTGATTTCAAATTTAACTCCATTTCTCTGTGAGGTTTACCTATGTATTTATCTTCTCTCAATAATCACAGCCCTGTGTTTTTACTACTAAACCCCAAAATAGTTGTTTTATATGTATTATCCATTTTAATATGTTCATCATGGGAGTGCAATCTGATACTAGCTCCTTAATCACGCCCCCTTTTTTCTAGTATATAGCCCTCCAAAGATTTTTTATATGATAACTTGCTAAGTTCACCAGAACTCCTACCCCAAGTAGGATCTGAACTCGAGTTCTTTTCCCTTCAGCACAGTGAGACTCTTGAAAAGAAAATAAAAGAATTTATTCGAAGGCCAGGAAAAACTGACAAAGTAACAGAGCAAATGAAACTTTTGCTCAGAGTCATTCCTCTACCATTTAAAACTTGTTTAATTGGTATTTTTCTTGAAGCAAGATGTATCTGGGGTTCTTAAAGCTCTAAGTGTGTTTGAGGATATTCATAGAGGCAGAAGACACAATTTTCTAGGAAGACAGAAAAATATTAGCTTAATTAGAAGTAAAAAGAAAAAGAAAAATCTTTTTTGGGCCTCTGTGAAAGGGCCTTTGATCTCAACTGAAGGCCACATGACTCTGCAGATATGCTTAGATGAACTCACCTACTGCAGCCAATTATACTGCCTAGCCAGAGACACACATCTCAAAGGCTGCTAAAACCCTATCACTCTTTTTCTTGGTCCCTAGGGTGACCTCATGTGACAAATACACAATTTGGCTAAAATCACTTTTTTGGTTAAGTGGGGGGAGAAAGATTTAATGGCCTCCTTAAATACAAGAATGGATGAAATTCATTTTTACTGGGACGCCTAGGTGGCTCAGTTGGTTAAGCATCCAACTTCAGCTCAAGTCATGATCTCATGGTTCATGAGTTCAAGCCCTGCATCAGGCTCTGTGCTGGCAGCTCAGAGCGTGGAGCCTGCTTTAGATTCTGTGTCTCCCTCTCTATCCCTCCTCCACTTGCTCTCTCTCTCTCTCTCTCTCTCTCTCTCTCAAAAGCAAACATTAAAAAAGTTTTTTAATTCATTTTTACTTATACTAGTCTGTAGAAATTAAGAAGCATTAATTTAAAATACGCTAAATGAAAAAAAAATGATAGGAAGTGGTAAACTGAGCTTTAAGAATAACCTTTCTTGAAATCCTGCCATTTGTGACAACATGGATGAATCTAAAAGACCTTATGTTAAGTGAAATAAGGCAGACACAGAAAGATGAATATTGTATGACCTCACTTATATATGTAATCTTAAATAGTCAAACTCATAGCAGCAAAGAGGAGAATGATGGTTGCCAGGGGTTGAGGGTTGGAGGAAATGAGTTTATGTTGTTCAAAGGATACAGAGCTTCTGTTATGCAAAATGAGTAAGTTCTGGAGATCTAATGTACAACCTGGTGACTGTAGTTAAAAGGTACTGTATTACATACTTGAAATTTGCTAAGGGAATAGATACTAAGCGTTCCTACCACACCCACAGTAAAAAGTAACGTCGTGAGTTATGGATATGCAAATTAGCTTGATTATGATCATTTCACAATGTCAAATATCAAAACATCAAGTTGTAGGCCTTAAATGTATATAATTTTTATTTGTCAATTATACTTCAATAAGGCTAAAAAACACAAACCCACAAAACCTTCTTCGTTTCTTAGAAATAGCCAAAGTAAAAATATAAGAAAGAAAAATGAAAATCAGGCAAAATCTTAATAATGTTCCCATTTTACATGAATATTTGGACAAATTAGTTTGATAGATAATTTTTGCTTTCAAACATCTACATGTCTTCTAAATTACTCAAACCTTATAAATTTAATATACTGGCTGTATGTGGCAAATAATTTAACATTCTTTCCGCTATTTTAAGCTTGAGACTGTAAACATAGGTGTTTAACTGCATTGAATATCATAATTAGCATTTTTTAAAATGATATGTCCCTGTAAACTCTGAACAATGCTGCAACTATTTAAAAAGTGATTTCTCTCCTGTTGTCTGAAAAGTGTAGCATATGCCTTCGATAGCAATGACCATATTTCAGTATAAATTCTTAATGATCTTCAACATTTTAATATTAAATTGAATAATGGGTATCTTTGGTAACCATTTATTTTTGTATCTTCATCAATTCCTAAGAAACACAGATTTTACAAATAGCAAGTAATTCAATGAAAATATATTTAGTCTATGAAAGCTCCAGCTAAAATGGCGTATTTGATGTTATAATTGAGTGAGGTTTTGAAAAGCGAAGGAAAAATATTGAGAAAAATAATTTATCCTTGAATATAGCTTCCTCTTACATAAAGTTTTCTGTCTTCTGTGGAAAAGAGAATTTCCTTTTCACATGAGAAGTTAATATTCTGAAAAACTGTATTTATTTGTACCTGTGCAGTGACCTTGAGTTATTTTGTTTTATTTTATTTGCCGAGGTCTCTCATTTATAAAAACAATTGAAATTTCTGAAATTTTTACTAATTCTTCAGTAATGGTTTGTTTTTAAACACCCATGATTTCCACTTATCTCCTGATGCAAGTCTCTTGTTTCGATATTATCTTTTCTATTCGGGTCTTAAGTCCTCAATAATAAAAATTTTAAGAGAAGATTTATATGTAAAATAGCTTTGGGGCTTCCTATGCAGTCACTCGGCTATACAAAAGGTATTTCCCTTACTATACTGAAGGAGGAATATTCCAGGTTTTAATTAGTCCTCCACAACTGTTTTTCTGTCCTCATGAATTAAAAACAAAAACAAAAACAAACAAACAAACAAAAAAAACCCACAACCTGGAAAGCCAAAATGACATTTCTCCTCAGGTTAAATATTTACAGGTAAATGTTATCACCATAAATGTTTTAGCAACTGAGTTCTTGTCAGGTTAGACAGACACACTTAGGTTTGTTTTCCAAGAATACAGTACACTGTAAACAAATTGATTTTTTCCTAAATATATATGCTCTTGTGATTCTTGGTGATTATAACTTTTCTTTATGGTACAAATCAAAATGCCCTGGAGGTCAGACAGGAGTCTCATCATACTGCTCCTGACCTCAGGAAATCATTGACTGAATATTCACACATAGAGGTTTTTACTCCCCTCCATTATAATAATGGGGGTTGGTATAATTAACTGACCAGACCTATTCATATTTGTCACCAACAAATTAGCTTTTGCTTTTACGCTACCATAAATAAAGGTCCTTGCTACAGAGTGCATGTCAGAATTCAGTTTTGTGAAGGAAACAGCAAAAGAGCTATAATAAAAATCTGTACCCCATTTCTGCAAACAGCCAGCATGCATCTCTAGCAAGGGGCTGGGTTAGGATTCCCAGCATGCCGTCAGTCCAGAGGCCAACAACTCTGAGGAAAAAGACTGCCTAACTCAAGACTCTCAAAACAAGAATCAATTCCCTAAGTAAACTGATTTAATTATGGCTTTTCAATAGATCATTAGCCCTAAATTTTACATACTTGGGACTGGTATCTAGTTTTAACAGATTTCACAGAATTTAAAAAGAAAAGTCATGACCTCACTATTCGTGGGTTTGAGCACTGCATGGGGCTCTGCACGGACGGTAAGGAGCCTGCTTGGGATTCTCTCTCTTTCCCTCTGCCCCTCCCCTACTTGTGCTCACTCTCTCAAAATAAATAAACTTTGAAAAAATTATGAAGGATTTAAATATGGATATAAACATTTTTTTCATAAAATATAAACTTAGTGATGATTGATAGGTCTTGTTTACAAAATTATTCAAATCAGTAGCTCAATATTATACTAAGAAAATTCCTGTAAAGAGACAGTTGGTAACTTAAATTAGACAGAATCATAAAATATTTCAGTGCAAATAAATTAGTAACCAACAGGACACGTTAGGCAAAGATAATGTAAATTAGTAACCCGTAAGACATTTTACACCTGAATTAAAGTAAGTCATTAGTCTGTGAGAGATGTTAAGCAAAGATAAAAAAAATTTAAGCAGATAATACTTTTGCTGAAGATAAAAAAGGAATGAAAGAACCAGAAACACCAAATATTCATGATACACTTACTATAGATGAAGCACTCAATATTCATAAGATGATAAATTGGCTATCCCATGGCGACAGCCATGTTGGGCCAATGAGTAGTACTCTATTAAGAAATACAAGTAAAATCCATAGCTCCTTATAAGGTTACTGGTGAACTACAGCTATTGGCCAGGCACACTTGCTTCTATGTTGTCTCAATATAACAAGCATATGTTGGTTTAGGCACCTTCTGTTTGCTGAGCACCCTTTATCAAACCTCAACTCTGGTCCTCAAAACCACACATTTGACAGAGAAGTCTAATGCATTGTTAAGGACAGGAACAGAGAACATTGGGTACCTCCATTTTCAAGTATTGTGGTCTTTCCTCCATGCTTGCATTGTATTTTAAGTATGATAATCTGCTTCATCTATTTTCCCCTACTTATCACTGCATATTTTAAATTGGATTTTTAAAAAAAATCGATGATTCGAACATTATAATATGATCTGAGAGCTTTACTGTTCGGTCAACTCCAAAATAGCTAGTGTGGTAATGTATTTGGAGACAATTGTATAAAAACTATGGTTATATTAATGCAATATCCCAAACAACACATATCGAGAATTTGAACCTCATTAAAATCAGAGGAATAATTAATTCCATTAAAATCAAATCAGCAGCCAGAAGGAGCTCCATCAGTGTGTCAGATCAAGTCTTCTCTTCAAAGGTCACCCATTACCCTGAGAATACAAGCCAAAATTCTTATACTGGACGGTGGTCCCTACAACAATCATCCTCTCACTCCATTCCTTTTCTGGCCTTTCCTTTTACTACTTATTCTGTTACCTACTCTGCTTTTGTATATTGTCCTTCTCACTCTTGCTAGAAAGTCTCTTTGTCTCTTGGTTCAATCTGGAATGTTTTTAAAAAATACTCCCTGAGCCCAGAGATAAACCCATGACTATATGGTCAATTAATCTATGACAAAGGAGGCGAGAATATATATTGGGAAAAGACAGTCCTTTAATAAGTGGTGCTGGGAAAACTAGACAGTTACATTTAAAAGAATGAAACTGGACTATCTTAACACCACACAGAAATAAACTCAAAATGGGTTAAAGACCTAAATGTGAGACATGAAACCATAAAAATTCCACAAGAGAACACAAGCAGTAATTTCTCTGCCATCAGCTGTACCAACATTTTTGTAGATATGTCTCCTTAGGCCAGAGAAACAAAAGCAAACTATAGGGCTACATCAAAAATAAAAAAGCTTTTGTACAGCAAAGGAAGGCATCAGCAAGACAAAAAGACAACCTACTGAATAGAAGATCCTTGCAAATGATGTATTCAGTAAGGGATTAATATCCCAAATATGTAAAGAACTTATACAAGTCAACACCAAAAACACAAACAGTATGATTAAAAAAATGGGCAGGATTTAAATAGAGATTTTCACAAAAAGACATACAGATGGCCAACAGACATAGGAAAAAGATGCTCAACGTCACTAATCATCAGGTAAATGCAAATTGAAACCACAATAAGAGATCACCTTACACCTGTCAGAATAGCTAAAATCACAAAGATCAGAAGTAACAAGAGTTGATGAGGATGTCAAGAAAAAGGAAACTCTGTACACCATTAGTGGGAATGTAAATTGGTATAGCCACTGTGGAAAACAGTATGGAGTTCCCCCCCCCCCCCAAAAAAAATAAAATAACCATATGATCCAGTAATTCTGATTCTGGATATTTACCTAGGAAAATGAAAACACTAATTCAAAAAGACATACACATCCCTATGTTTACTGCAGCATTATTTACAGTAACCAAGATATGGAAGCAACCGAAGTGTCCATCCATAGACGGACAGGTAAGATGTGGTATCTACATATACAATGGAATATTATGCAATCGTAAAAAGGATGAGATCGTGCCATTTGAGAAAATATGAACGGATCCAGAGGGGATTATGCTAAGCGAATTAAGTCAGACTGAGAAAGACAAACCATATGATTTCACTCTTAAATGGAATCTAAAAAAAAATGAATAACGAGACAAAAAGCAAAATCAAATATATAAATAAAGAGAACTGATGGTTGCCAGAGACGAAGAGGTTGGGGGGTTGGGCAAAATAGGTTCAGGGAAGTGGGAGATGCATGCTTCCAGTTAGGGAATGAATAAGTCACAAGAATAAAAAGCACAGCATTAGGAGTATAGTCAATGATATTGTAATAGTGAAAAATGGGGATAGTAGCTGCACTTGCAGTGAACAAAGCATAATGTATAAGCTTGTTGAATCACTATGCCCTACACTTGAGAATAATGTAACATTGTATGTCAAGTATACAAAACACCTCCCTCAGTTAATCCCTTCAAGTGTTTGCTTGAATGTCATCCTTTAAATGCCCAGCCACCCTGGTTTTATTTAATATTAGGGCGCCTGGGTGGCTCAGTCGTTTCTGTGTGAGACTTCAGCTCAGGTCATGATCTCACAGTCCGTAGGTTCGAGCCCTGCATTGGGCTCTGTGCTGACAGCTCAGAGCCTGGAGCCTGCTTTGAATTCTGTGTCTCCCTCTCTTCCTGCTCTCCCCTACTCTTGCTCTGTCTCTATCTACCTTTCAAAAGTAAACAAACATGAAAAAATCTTTAGTATTAAATTCCGTATATCCCAAGACCAACATTTAAACTCTTCCATTTTTCCATAAAACATTTAATGCTACTATCATCTCATGTAATTTATTTAATATATGTATCGTAGTCTTTCCCAGTAGCATCTTAATTTTATTAGGGCAGGTGGATCTATTTGTTTGGTTCTTTTCCATGATTCTTGCTCTTAGACCAGTAATGGCTTACATTCCATTAATTAACAGATAAAAATTACTGTTTTCACATTTTAACATAGCCAAAAGTTAAAAGAACTCTAGATCTCAGACTGGTAAGAATCTTGTGAGAAACTAATACAAGTATATTTGTTGTTGAAATAAAATATGGCATAGTTCATTATAGAAAATAATTGAAACATCATTACCAGTTTTACATATGTCCATATAATTTTCCATCATTTATTCAATTTTTGGTACTCCATTTAAGTGTTTGGATTATAGGGAACAATGTTAAAGTGTTCATCCATCAAATGTAGATTTATCAGCAACTTTTTCATAGCTTTAATCAGAAAACATAGTGAGATTTAAAATTAGTCATTTGGGGGGCACTGGGTGGCTCAGTCGGTTAAGTGGCCAACTTCAGCTCAGGTCACGATCTCCATTAGTTCAAGCCCACCTCGGGCTCTGTGCTGACAGCTCAGAGCCTGGAGCCTCCTTCAGATTCTGGGTCTCCCTCTCTCTCTGCCTCTCCCCCACTCACCCTCTGTCCTCTTTCTCTGTCAAAAATAAACATTAAAAAAAGATAATAAAAAAAATAAAATTAGTCATTTGGTCTTTGCTTTTCAGGGGAACATAGAATTCAAGCATAATAATGACTCAATTTCTTGAATCTATTTTTTTTTTTTGCCAGACATTTCATAGCAGAATTTTCTGAGCTGATGTTTTAAAATAAGATAGTGAAGTGATTTTTAAAGGGGAGGGGCACAGAGAGAAGGATACAGAGAATCCCTAGCAGGCTGCATGCTGTCATCACAGAGCCAGTGCGGGGCTCGACCCCACAAACTGTGAGATCATAACCTGAGCCGAAATCTAAAGTCTGATGCTCAACCAACTGAGTCATCCAGGTCCCCACAACTCTTTCTTGAAACAGAGGGACTCTGCCATTTTCCACATCATAAGGATGATGGTCATCACAATTAATCAAACTTCACTCTTACTGGTTAAACAAAAATAAATTACAAACACATTTAACAACTGAGATCATGGGTCTTCAACCTACTTTTATCAAAAAGATTGATTTTACATAATTATTATAAGGTTGATGGATTTAAATATTGGACATCTGAATTGCGGTATGATTCTGTTACCACCTGTTACAACTCTCTACATTTTAAAAACTTTTTTTAATGTTTATTTATTGAGAGAGAGAGACAGACTGTGAGTGGGGGACGGGCAGAGAGAGAGGGAGACACAGAATCCTAAAGCAGGCTCCAGGCTCCAAGCTGTCAGCACAGAGCCTGCTGCCGGGCTTGAACCCATGAACTGCAAGATCATGACCTGAGTCTAATTTGGATGCTTAAACGACAGCCACCCAGATGCCCCTACAACTCCATACATCTCAATTCAAAATTTTTTATTTGATTAGACTATGTATCTGAGGATATTTAAATCACTTTTTCAGAGATGAAAATATTTCTCTTTTGTTAATAGTCACTAATCTTTCAAAAATATTGTTTGGCCTATCTCTGCATAATGAACCATCCACAACATAGGAGCCTAAAAAACTATTTTATTATGCTCACAGATTTTTTAAGTAAGGGATTCGGGGCATAGTAGTTATGGCTCCTCTCTGCTTTATATCTAGGGCCTTAGCTCAGACGACTCAAATGGGTACCTCCAAACACTGGAGTCTAGGAAAACAGTAAACCAGAGGAAAGATTTCCAAAATAGTTTCTTCAGTTAAGAGCCTGGTACTTTTCAAAGAATGGGTTCAGGGTGCCTGGGTGGTTCAGTTGGTTGAGCCTCCAACTATTGATTTCTACTCAGGTCATGATGCCAGGTTTGTGGGATTGAGTCCTGCATCAGGCTCTGCACTGAGCAGGGAACCAGCTTAGGAATCTCTTTCCCTCTGCCCTTTTTCCTTGCACACTATCTACAATAAAAGAAGAAAGAAGAAGAAGAAAGAAGAAGAAGAAAGAAGAAGAAGAAAGAAGAAGAAGAAAGAAGAAGAAGAAAGAAGAAGAAGAAAGAAGAAGAAGAAAGAAGAAGAAGAAAGAAGAAGAAGAAAGAAGAAGAAGAAAGAAGAAGAAGAAAGAAGAAGAAGAATGGGTTCAGGTGAGATTCTTAACAGAAGCGCTACACTTGGCCTCTCTAATGTGGCAACATTAGGTTAGTCAGACCTCTTATATGGAGGCTCAGCACTCCAAGACTGAATGTTCTAGTGAATCAGATGGAAGCTTAATAGGTCTTAACAGAAATTTATTGTCTGACAGTTCTGGAGGATAAAAGTCCACGATCAAGATACCAACTGATTCATTTCTGGTAAGAGCTGTCTTCCTAGCTGCAGATAACTGCCTTCTCCGTATCTCCTCATATGGTCTTTCCTCAGTACGTGCTTAGAGAAAGACCAAAAGTGAACTTTCTTTTGTCCCTTCTTATAAGGCTACCAAATCCTATTGGATCAGAATTCCACTCTTATGACTTAATTTCAATCATGTCCTTAGAAAAAAATGTATTTTCAAATATAGCACCTGGATTAAGTCTTCAAGATATGAATTGTGAGGAGGACACCAACTTTTAGTTCATAACAGAGAAACATTTGTGTTATTGGCTCTTGGAATGTTCTTATCCATACCTAAGCTTCAATTCCCTACCAAGAGCCAATAACTCTCCTTTAAGACAAGCAGGTTCAGGGGGGCCTGAGTGTCTCATTCGGTTAAGCATCTGACTTCAGCTCAGGTCATGATCTCACAGTTCGTGAGTTCAAGCCCCACATCAGACTCCGTGCTGACAGCTCAGAGTCTGGAGCCTGCTTCAGATTCTGTGCCTCCCTCTCTCTCTGGCCCTCCCTTGCTTGTGCTCAGTCTCTCTCTTTCTCTCTCTCTCTCTCTCTCTCTATCAAAAAAATTTTTTTTTAATTAAAACAATTGAAAAAAAAAAAAAAAGCAGGTTCAGGACTACATTGTAAGTTACCTTAACATGTATTGGCTAACTAGAGGCAGGTAATTCTAAAAAGAGTAACGACAACAAAAAGAGTGAACAGAGAAGTAGTGAATACAAGTCAAGAAACTGATCTAATAGAAATCAAGAATCAGAATGTATCAAAGGGAATCAAATGTCTATCAGAATAAAATGCTACCGAATGTCAAGGAGGACATTAAATCATCAGTATTCAGAGAGTACGTTATTTAATCTGCTCTGAGCAGAAACTGTTAAGGAGTTTTAAAAATATTTTGAAAGTTCAATTTGTGCCATTCAGGATAAATATCATGACACAGTGCTTAGCATCTGAGTAATAATCCACCTATAAATAATTATAGCCTCGGAGTGAATCATCTACCCATTAACACACTACTTGAATTAAGAGGCTGAAATCTTTCTCTTTAAACGTTTATACGCCAGAATGTAATAGTATATATAATTATATCAATACACACATCCTTTCTTCAGTAATTTATAATTAGCGTATGCTGGAAATACGTTAAATGGCAGTCTTCTATTTAATAACATATGACTAATAACCCTGTGTTTCATGCATGACACAGATTTCTGCTTCTGATTCATATCGCACAAGATTAGCAGCCAGAATATTTTGTAAGCTAAGTAAATATAAAAATATCTTTGCAGAAAACTTTAACAAAAATAAATCATTTGGCAAAACTGTTATGTGACTCATACAATGTCATAATTATTAGGCACTCGCTAGCACCAGTGATTCAAGCCCTTTACCTTGTCTTTCAATTTAAATTGTAACAAAAATAAGCTTGTAAGATAAACCTCTTAATGCTAATTATCTATTTACCACTCTGTGTTAAAACCACAAGTTTAGTGAAGTCCATATAATTTTTCAAATTCAACATATAGCTATTGGTACTTATTTGCTTTCCATTTACTCTATGTTAAGTCAGGTGAGATAAATCCTAACATGTGACTAACACGGATATTCACCTTAAAAATATTCTGTGACATTCATGCTTTGTAGCGTTCATCCATTTTCTTAACTTTCATTTGTTTTTAAGGGCTTTCTCAATAGTCTTGACATTGTATTTCTTTCCTACACTCAACTTTACAAAAGCTTTGTATTGTTTCAAGTAAGTTTGTCATGGCTTTCTATCCTCATTAATAACCTTTGTTTTTTTATTCTCCCTTGATAGTCAACCTGTTATTCTAAGTAGTACTAATGGATAGAAGATAATCTGGTCCACCCCACAGTCTTTCTTATCTTTTCTAATTAAATTCTAACAGAAGAATTAGGTTTACCATTTCTAAATCCAAATATCTTCTTCATTTTTTACTGTCCACAGGCAACATATACGTGACTGACCTTGGAGTATTACCTAAGAAGGTATTTTTTCTGCACTATGTTCACTGACATAACTAATATTCATGGATTTACAGGCAAGCAGGCTCTCTGTCCACCATTTTATAACTCAATTCTCACTTAGATCAAGGGCAGCATATTGGGTTAGTTGCAAGTGTATTTGCAGGGAAATTTAATCAATTTTATTATTTACAATTTTTCAAGTAAGTACTTCCAACATTAGGTCCAGGAACTAGAACTACATTAAGTATTAGCGACAAAGAGAAAGCAGAGTTGAATCAGAATAGGGACGTCTTGTCACACAACTTATGGACAATACTCCAAGTGCAAACCTTGAGTTCACAATTGTGTTTACTAATACTAATGTTTAAAATGAGAGCAGCTTCCAGTGTAATAGCATCTAGCAATTTAACTATCTGACAATAAGTTATACAGATCAGTATAGAGTCCAAGTAAAATCACCCAGAACCCACACCAATAACACGTCTAAGAGACTGTATCATCATACCGTACCATTTTAATTTCCATGGAAGGAAATAAATAATTGACACCACAGAGAACGCATCACAGCAAAAAATGAATAAAACAAGGACTGTGCAAAGAGAGGAGTATGGTAGGGACCTGATATTGGAGGAGTGCAGATCATATCAACAAGATTTAACTTCCAGAAGGAAATGGTTTATTTTCCTAAAATCAACACTGGAGAGTCTAAATAAAGGGAAATCTTACATATGCCACATTGTATCCTATATTTTATTATTGTATTTACCGTTTACCTACCAGTTACATTTAAGACCCAACTTTGAAGATTCCCCTTGAAAAGCATGAGTACATGCACAATTCTGCATATTCATGATGAAAAATGGAAAACAATTCAATTATACCCTTTATGCTGAATATAAATAAATGTTTAAAAACCTACCAAAGTTTAAACTTTATTCAGTATTTTAATATTAATAATAAGAGCAGTGTCAGAATTTCAAACTATTTTGGACTTTTCGTGGGATAAAATCTAACACTTCTTTGTAAGAGTAAGAATGCCTGGCAATAACCTAATTATCTAATTAGGAAAAGGGTCCTTTTCACAATTTTCAGTGAAAAAATATACTTGGGTAATAATTATCAATAGATGATAAAAGCATTCATTGCAAAGTTGCAGAACTTCACAGGACTAAAGAATCACAGATTGTATCTAAATCAACCTGATTTCAAAGTCCATTTGTCTATCTCTGCACAAGCCTTCCTCCCCAAGTGAATGTTGGGATTTTAAATATGTCATCAGCATACAAGCTTCCCCTCTTTAAGCTTTACTTTTTAAAATATTACATTTGAAAATCAGGGAGTTTATCTTGTTTTTTGTTGTTGTTGTTGGTTGTTTTTTTGTTTTGTTTTTTCTTTTCTACCTGGCAGCTTTTTACTACACCGGAAAGAAAAAAAAAAAAAAATCTACACTGAGGCTTGCTTTCACAGAGTTTATTGAAGCGTTCCAAATACCTGAGGCAAATTGCAATTGATGTCAATTGTATCGTCAACGGAGTAGAGTTTCCAGGTAAACAAGACCCTAGTTTGAAGTCAGCAGATAGCACAAAATTGAATCAGGTCAACATTTCCCTTGAACAGCACCTTTAAGAGGTGAACAAACTGTGTGTTTTCTCTCAGTGGAGCCAACCTGGTTAGTTTTTCTTCGGAATTCAAAGAAATGTCTATTACACTGTGGTAGCACAAGATAAAACACCTGGTTTACAATTTGGGTAAACAACATGAGGTATATGAAAAAGTAGACTCACCCTAGAAACAGGGTAGCTCCTGTGCTGACAGTATGAGGGTCAAAGGCACAAGAGAAAACAGGGAATGACGGATCATCTCTGTGTGAGCGAGAGGGACTCTCTCACCTCGTCTGCTCTTCCCACGGATTCTGATAAATGAGCACAATTTAAACTCACTCTACCAATGTGTGTCCACCTACTGAAACAGAAAAGAATACCAATGAAAGTCATACCTTGAAACGACTTCATCTCTTAGGCCTACCCGAGTTCCTGGCGTTCGTCCTCTCTCCGAAGTCCTCCCGATGGAGAATCTTCCTCATTCACGTTTCCACAGAGATCACTTCCATCTTGTCTGGAAAAATTTTCCCTTGCTCAAGAGCGTGGCCTTGCCGTCGCATTCATTCCCCTCTGCGTTTAGGTTATCAGTCATCAAAAAGAACACAGCATGAAAGGTAAAAGAAGGCGGCGATGAAGTCGACGCCTCAACTACCCTGTAAGGCTCTTATTTATACAAACTGGTAAAATGACTCCCTTTCCTTGGTTGGACACAGCTGAGCTAGAATGCTTGGCTTGAAAAGCAAAACCTGGGCTGGGGATTAGCTTCCGGTTAGTTACCATGATTAGAACTTTTTTGATGTTCCCAAACTGAGTAACGTTAAAGGCAGCTATGGATGCATTCTGCTGAATATTCTTGGGTGAGTTTAGGCACATGAATACTCATATACTGTCTTTCTGCGTATGAAGATCAAATATGCCTTTCCTTAATGCTTGGTCACTTTGCCAATGGTTTTTAATCTTTCTGTCTCATACGCAGATATTATCCACACGCACCTCACAAAAAGATTCTATAATGTTAATGTCTAGTTAATGAAAGAGAAATATTTCCAAAATACACAGTTCAACCTCCAGAGTCACTTTGCCCACGATAGAGACAGTATTTCAATGATATGATGAAAGGTGCCCTGTCCTGCTTTGATTTCGGCTTATGTTTCCAATCAGGCTGAGTGGGTCAGCGGATGTGGCCATGGGTTAAATGGGTTAAATGTTGGGGTTGAACGACCACTTACAGTAGTCCTGTTTAAACTATGGCCCTAGGCATTATCGTCACCTGGGGAACTTGTTAGAAATGCAAATTTTCTGGCCCCACCCCAGACCTACAGGTGGAAGTGGGCCTAGCAACCTGTGATTTAACAAGCCCTCTAAATCATTCTGATGCACGCTGAGGTTTGAGAACTGCCTACCTCCTTGGTGCAGAGAACCACATTGTGTGCCCAGCGGTTATTTGGTTGGGGCCAGCCTGAATACCAGAAAAGATAGGATCGCCTAAGACAAAGCTATGGATGACAACTCTTGCTTAATAAGGGAACGTACACTTGATTTAAAGCACTGATATCGGTTAACGAATAATAGGAGGCTTATTTCAAATGTTCTAGATTTATTCTTCATTCACCTTGAATGTAAGGAAAATAGGGACATGAATGATATTTATTGAGTGGTTTATTCCAAAATTTTCTCATCTTTGTCAAAAATACTGCTGTATTTTTTACTTATAATTACAAAGATATAATCTATTATTTTATTTTAAGCTTTGTCTAGTTCATGTCATCCAAATTATTTTAAAGTGCCTATTTGTCCTCCAGGTTTATAAAAGGAACTGGAGTGATGGACTTAAGTTTCATGTCCTGCCACTGAAATGGCTTGAGCTTCGTTAAATTATATAATCCTCTATTCTTCAATTTCCTCTTCTACACAATTGGGTAATAGCATCTAAAACCTACAGAAAACGTGTCATTATGTTTAATGAAGTAAGTGGGTAAAGAACAGAAATGGGAATCTAACAGCGCAGATTTACCAGGAAAATGGACTGCATAATTAAGGTAATATTTCAGATTCACCATCTCTCTGTTTAAAGAATCCTCTATTTCATTTCTCTTACTTAGTAATCCCTTCTGTCCACTCTAAGTGATTCTTTAGAGGAGATTACTTTCGCTGCTGAAACTCCACTTTGACCAACGTAATAGGTGTCTACGCAACTCTAACAGCATTTTTAAGTCCAAAATTTCTAATCTTAGTTTATTATAATCATTTTTAAAGGGAACTGATATATGTTCCATCCAGCTAGATAAAGCGGACATAAAAAAGAATGAGAAAAGATGCAGACAGGTATGTAGATACTGACATAGAGAAAATGTTTACTCCAAGTGCTCCTGAAGATAACTGGAGAAAGCTAAAAAATATAAGTATGGGTAAATAGAAACAGAATAAAAAGAGAAATGTCTATCATTTTGATGACAGTAATGAACATATTATCTCAATAAAATTATTTTCAGTAATAGAAAAAGTATAGCACCTTTCTCAATTAAACCATCCCATCATCTCATGCCTAGTTGAATAGACCTTTGTAGCACTGTGTTCGAGAAATAACAAAAGATTTAATAATGAATTCCTTCAAACTTTTGTATACTTTTATATATTTTTAGAAATACTAATTGAGGGACACCTGGGTGGCTTAGTCTATTGAGCCTCTGACTCTCGATCTCAGCTCAGCTCATGACCCAGGGTTGTGGGACTGAGCTGCAAGGTGAACTCCACACTGAGTGTGGAGCCTGCTTAAGATTCTCTCTCTCTCTCTCTCTCTCTCTCTCTCTCTCCCCCCCCTCTCCCTCTCTCTCTCTCTCTCTCCCTCTCTCTCTCTCTCTCCCTCTCTCTCTCTCTCTCCCTCCCTCTCTCTCTCTCCCTCCCTCTCTCTCTCTCCCTCTCTCTCTCTCTCTCTCTCTCCCTCTGCCCCTCTCCCCTGCTCATGCTCTCTCTCTCTTTCAAATAAAAATAAATAAATAAAAGATCTGAAGAGGTTTTTGTTTTTTGTTTTTTGTTTTTTTTTTCCTTTCTCTTTTCCTAATATGCTCTGGAAAATGCCTGTCACCAATAACATATTTTCCAGGGAGAGTCTTGCTTTCTTTTTGCAAAGTGCTTTCTTCTTTAAAAAAAAGTTTGTGTTAATGTTTATTCATTTTTGAGAGACAGAGCATGAGCAGGGAAGGGACAGAGAGAGAGAGACACAGAATCTGAAACAGGCTCCAGGCTCTGAGCTGTCAGCACAGAGCCCAACGCAGGGCTCAAACTCACAAACTGCGCGATCCTGACCTGAGCCGAAATCACACGCTCAACCGACTGAGCCACCCAGGCGCCCCCAAAGTACTTTCTTCTTTACTCTCTACGTGGAGCTGACCTGTTGTGGTAGGAAGGGATTTCTATTCTTCTCTGGGTCTGAGTGAGGAAAAAGCAACATTCAATTCAAAACTAAGTGGAAAACACTCATCACCAGAAGTAAGAGACATGCAACTTTGTCTGAAGCAAATGAAAACATTACTTTTAAAGCTCTCACACCCACTTTTATTCAGACTAAACTAAAATTATTATGGAAATTATGCCCTAAATTCTTCCAACATGTTAGCAGCTCTTTCATAAGAAATCATTAGTTTCATATCCTATCATTTCTTGTCAGTATTAGCATATTTCTCAGCCATACATAAAATCTGTGAGACAAAAAAAGCTGATTAAAAATATAATCTTGCAGTTCTTGAGATCAAGCCCCACGTTAGGCTGTTAGGGATTCTCTCTCCCTGTCTCTCTCCTCCCCTCCCCCATGCTCATGCACATGCTCTCTCTCAAAATAAATAAATAAATTTTTAAAAATACTAATTTAATTACATTAATGATACCTGAACAAATATGTATTAAAAATTAAATAGTACAGGTAAAAATAGTTATCCACTGATGGTTAGAATCCTTCATTGTAGCCCCCTTCTTATAAGTCTCTAGTCTTCTCTGACTTTTTTTCGTTTTTTTTAATTATAGAGGAAATGGAGGTCCTTCCATGCCTTTAGAACCCAGAAGCCTAGAGGCAGGATGGTTGTTTCTAACTTCACAGAACTAATAGAAATAAAACAAATAACTCAGGGCTTTAAACTATCAGCTTAAGTCAACAACAACCAGAGAGCTTATTTGGTGGCCCTAAAGTAATCCTAACTTGTAAACAAAGGATCAAGTTGCTGAAAATCAGACCACAATTTTAATTGCACTATTTACAGTGTTAACATATGTTGAATTTACTGCTGTCTCCTCCAGAGTCCATGTGAGATTTAGGACAGCAGGGGTGGGATTGGGAATAGGGACATCCAGGTGGACTCGGACCACGCTGAAAATCTGAACCCCTGACACATGGAAGAAGATGCAAATGCCTGCTGCCCTTTCAGGGATTCATGCAGAAGTTTCTAAAGCCAAAACCTAGACCTCTTTTTCTGTACCTGTACTTTGTCTTTCTGTCACATTCAAATATCCAGCTCTTTTAAATTCTACCTCCTAAACATTTTTTAATTGATTTTTATCACCATTACCATCACTTTAAGCTGTACGTGAACTATGATATAATTCCCTGAACTATATATATATATATATATATATATATATATATATATATATATATATGACATATGTGTATGTATATATATATATTATATATATATAACATGTATAACTAATATATAATTCCTATCTAGAAGATAGTTTCTTCCTGCATTTACTGTCCATTACCCCTGCATTTTATTTCTGTGTTCTCAATCTTCCAATATCAAAAATTGCTAGATTAAATCATCCCCTTGGAAATAACTGGCATGGCTCCTGCGTTCAGTCGCTGATCTGAGCGATTTCAAAAGCTTGGGGGATACTTACAGGGCAGTGAGGAATTTCCTGCATGGTCAAGTCTACGATTCACAAGCCAGACTTATATTTTAAAGATTTTGTGATACAACTAATGGTGTAGAAATCAGCAAATCATCTAAGGAGAGCGTGCTCAGAGGAAGATCTACATCCACAGAGCCCAAACCAATATTTAAGTATGTGTTAGAGAAGTCACAATAACGCTGTGAAAACACGATCAAGGAACTTAATTTGCCTTCCTTTAATATTAACTATTTCATTCTTAAATTTACACATTGGTTGAAAAGTATGTTTGGTTTGGATGTTATTGGGACACCAAAGCTTATTTTATTTCCCTATGTATTTATAAATCATATGTTGAAGTTACAAGATTTCAAGAAAAAGAGACATTTTGTTAGAGACTAGCTCTTTTCCATTTCAGATATTAGAGAACTAAAGCTTAAAGTTATATAAAATAATGTCAAAGACACACACATCCTAAGTTAACCGGGACTAACAGTGTCTAGACTATTACTTGCTTGACTATTTTTAGTTAAGTCCTCTTTCTCCAATGCTTTTTTTTTTTTTTTTTTTTGTGAGTCTGAAACAGACTAAGTCTGGGGAGAGAAAGGATAAATGAGGAGTTCTCAGGGATATTCATTCACTGACATACATTTTTTGACAGACCGCATAATTTTGATGTAACTTGCCTTAGGTACTTGAAGTGATCAGACTGCATTTACTAAAAATATATCTGCTACTCAGACCCATTAGATCCACACATTCAGTATCTTGACTCCTTTCCCAAGAGAGCATAGTCCTGAAGGATGAGAGCTCTGCAGTAAATCTGATTATGTTGTCATCAGCTAGTTGATCCCTTCTTTGGTGCATAACCTTGGGAGAATTCCTCAGGATCCTTTCTCCTCCGTTTCCTCATCAGTCGTGAGAAGGGTAGTAACAGAATCTCACAATTACAGTTAAGTGAATGATTACATGGGAAACACTTTAAAGTACCGCAGACAGTGAGCACCCTGGGAGCTAGTGTGTTTGATATTGTTACGAATCTTCCTTCTGTCGCTCATAGAAAGTTGTCAAGTGCGCTAACAAGCGTAAGTGCAATATAGTGTGGAATGAATTTTAAACAGATACCTAAAAATTAATTGTAATGTGAAAGTTTTAGTTTCTCAAAGCTTTCATGAACAACTGAATGCACGTGATACATGTTTGTACATACGTATAAACTCTACCAAAGGATAGAAGTTAGCTATTTCATATAGTGATTAATAAGTATCATTAAAATAGCAATTGCCAAATTTTGTGTATAGTACTTTATCAGTTAGGTATTTTTATTTCCATTTTTACAGATGAGAAAGCTGAGATTTACAATAGTCAAATAGATGGTGGTGAAATTCTGAATATGTAAGTTATTTAAATTTCATTTTTATTTAAATATTGAGAAATTCTCTAAATCTGTCTATTTGTGTGATTATTATCTATAAACCTATCTATCATATACAAAAAGTGCAAAATTACATGTGGGTTTCAATAGATAATGCAATTTAGTTTTCCTTTCAAAACAAACAATTTTGGTTCATAGTTTATATTATGGACGTACTCATTTTATGGTCCCAAATTATGTATTTTCTTTTCCCAAGTAATTTTTTTTAATTTGAATGACAGTAGATAAATCATTGAGAAAACAAGTCATACTAGCTGGACATCTGCTATTTAAATTAAAGGCCAATAAAATCATTGAATACACTTTGCTGCTGAAAAACAGACAGATGGTCAGTTAATCAGAGTGCTTCATAAATTGAATATGAGATAGTATGATTAATTATCAAACATGTATTCATATATTAATCAGAACCTAACCTGAACATAATAAGAAAGTCGTTCCTGTTTTTACTCAAAAATATTTGTTATATTTACAAATTATTTTCTTTGTGTTCAGGTTAAGGATTATTTTGTTTTCTTGCTTTCATGGTCTTTTACTATGTTTCTGTTTTCTCTGCATCTGATTATACCTATTTAGGTAGGTTTGTATTTTTATTCTAAAATATGCCTTTATATTGATTATTCTATAAATCCTGGGTTCTTTTTAGTTTTTAAAAATTTATTTTGAGAGAGAGAGAGAGAGAGCATGAGCAGGGGAGGGGCAGAGAGAGGGAGAGAGAGAATCTTAAGCAGGCTCCACACTGTCAACACAGCCCAATGCAGGGGCTCGAACCCTTGAACTGTGAGATCATGTCCTGAGCCAAAATCAAGAGTCAGACACTTATGAGCCACCCAGGTGCCCCAATCCTGGAATTTTTTAAAGTCCTGTTTATTAGCTACATACTGTGAACAATGATATGAAGAACTTGAATAATCTTTCCTATCTCTTCTTCATCTCAGTATCCTGTTTTAAATATCAATCCTACCGACCATCCCCAAATTATGAGAGGTTGCATCAATAAACCTATGCTAAATTGAAAATATCATGTCAAAAATGTATTTAATATCCCTCACCTACTGAACATCATAGCTTAGCCCACCCTACCTTAAACATGCTCAAAACAGTTAAATTAGCCTGTAGTTGGGCAAAATCATCTCACACAAAGCCTATTTTAAATTTTTTTTAACGTTTTTATTTATTTTTGAGACAGAGAGAGACAGAGCATGAATGGGGGAGGGGCAGAGAGAGAGGGAGACACAGAATTGGAAGCAGGCTCCAAGCTCTGAGCTCTGAGCCATCAGCCCAGAGCCCGACGTGGGGCTCGAACTCACAGACTGTGAGATCGTGACCTGAGCCGAAGTCGGACGCTTAACCGACTGAGCCACCCAGGCGCCCCAAGCCTATTTTAAATAAAGTGCTGGGTATCTCATGTAATTTACTGAGTGCTCTACTGAAAGTGAAAAGCAGAATGGTTGTGTGAGTACAGAATGGATGTACGTGTACCTGTTCACTTTCGTGATTGCGTGGCTGCCTGGGAGCGGGGATCAGGAGAGGATTGTACAACAAATCACTAGCCTTAGCAAAGATCCAAATTCAAAATTCAAAGTACAGTTTTAATGAACACCTACTGCTTTCAAACCATTGTAAAGTCAAAACATCATGAGTTGAACCATTGTAAATCTGGGTGTGTCTGTATTAATAATGTTTACAATTACCTTAGCAGAATTTTCTAAATTCAAGTTTACATAATACAATTGGTGTATGTATTCTACTTTCCACCTTCTCTCCTCCTTCTTCCATTTACATTCTCTTTTGCTACTCTTACCCTCACATTTGTATTCTCAAACAAATGCTCTAAAAATATGAACTTCAGTGTAATTACTGCAGTATACTTGCTGATGTAAAAACTCTGTTTCAGGAGTGCCCGGGTGCCTCAGTTGGTGAAGCATCTGACTTCAGCTCAGGTCATGATCTCACGGTTTGTGGGTTCAGGTCCTGCGTCAGGCTCTGTGCTGAGAGCTCAGAGCCTGGGGCTGCTTCAGATTCTGTGTCTCCCTCTCTCTCTGCCCCTTCCCTGCTTCTCTCCCTCTCTCTCTCTCTCAAATAAATAAACATTAAAAAAATTAAAACAAAACCTCTGTTTCAGACTTTCCTTCCTCGAGTGACTATTAGATGTGGCTCCATTGTCTTCTTACATTGAATGTTCATAGAGAAAAACCTATTAGCACTCTGGTTGTCCTATTAAGAGGGACTTCATTAAGGAAAAAAAAAAAAAAAAACTTCATTGCCCAAAAGATTTTTTTGTTTTTGTTTTTGTTTAAACGTTAATAAATGTACTCAATGTTAAATGTTTCTTATTTTTAATCATTTCCGCTTAATTTTCTCTGGCACATGTCTGTTACTAAACTACGTAGTTTCAAGTGTTCAGAAACATTTTCAGAAAAGTTTTGCCCAAATTATATCTTAAAATGTGGGTTCAATCCACTGTCTTAGTTTTCATCTTTGATCGCTCCAAATAATTATTTGATGGGTTTTCTTTGCAAGGTATGCCTATCACTTTCGCCCTGATACCTTTTGGTTCTTCACTTTTGTTTCCATTTGGTTTGTTTCAGTGATAGTTGTCATATGTCTCTTTTTTGTGTACTGTATTATGCTTTCCACACTGTTTATTCTCCATTGTACTACAACTAATGTCGTCTTTACTTGTCCTGAAAGTCTCTTTTATATTTTCTTCCTGAATTCTGTCAGGTATTATTTTATCTCCTACTCTATTGTCTACCCATCACTTTTCTTGTCTGGTCATCTATTCTTGGGTCCCATTTCCATTTTTTAATCTTTTTTTCTTTTTCTTCCTCTTTCTTTCTTTTTCTTTCTTTCTCTTTCTTTCTTTCTTCTTTCTTTCTTTCTCTACTTTTTACCTACTGTCCATTTGTGTTTATTTCTGATTGTTGCTCATTTTTTGAGAAAGAACCAACTAAAATTTTGACCTATGTGCTTTGGAATATGATGGAAAGCTAGCTGAGGCATTTTATAATCGTCAGAAAGTTGATCACCTCCAGAAAACTTTCACCATCTTGGTTACATCCTTTACTTGACAAACATCCTTTAAGTTTTTGGCATTCAAAACCTAGGACGCAGCTAGTTCTGTATTCTTTGCACATTATTGCAACATTTCCTAGGTGTGGGGAAGTGAAGTCTAGGTAATAGAAAGTTTTCTTCTTCAGAACCACCTCCTCCACCATTTTAAGTTACACAGCTGTCTTTCTAGGAACACTTCTGGTTTCTTCTTTTTCTATCCTAACTACAGATTCTCACTATAGCAATTGCCGTAACCAAATGATTATTCAACATGCCTTTAAGGAGCATGACACCATAATAAACTCAAATGTACTCACTTTATACATATTAACTAAAGAAATGCTCAGAAATACCTGTGAGTAGGTCTTTGAACTATAACTTATTAACAAGCGGAAGGTAGTATTTATTTATTCAGCTAGTAATTGGTAACATTGAAATGTAAAGTCAAACAGGCTGATTTTGACATCTTTGCTTTACTTGTTTACCCTGGTTGACCCTTTGTCTCCCTTATTTCAGTCAAGCTTTACAGGTTGGGTCTTTTAAGTGACACCAAGTCTGTAAAAATAAGGGTAGAATAATAGAAGTTACTCAAAACCATGTACACACTCATCCAGGTTTTAGCAAGAGAAAAGCCATAAATTGAAGTAATAAATCCCCTGGAGTAGCTACTGGATTGAGAAATATAGAGAGAAAAAGCCCCTGTGGGAATTCTGCTCCCAGATACTGATTAATAGAAATGGAGACATTACCTGCAGGTATCTCTGCGAGCAGGGATAAAAATGGACAAGACTTCAAAAACTAGAGTGAATTAGGGTGATCATTTGAGAATGTGGGCTTTTTGGTATCAAAGGGTATCATCCAGAATTGGTCAGATATTCCAATGCCCTAGAGTACCCCAAAACATAAAAGAGCAAAAGAAAGGAATCCTATTAGACAGCTGAAATTAACCAGAATGCAATCGGAGATAGCCCTTCAGACATCCCCATATCCAACCACATATCCTATAGGGCAGAGAAAAATGGAACATAAAATATGTAACCCCAAAATAAAAGAACTGCAATTAAAACGAGTTTCCCATACTAACAGGAAACATGATAGGTTGTTTCACTCACATTATATGGAAAATTGGTTAGAGGTCATTGAGTTAGTCAAATTAGATGCAAGTTAATTAAAGAAATCACATGACATCTACACAAAGATATTATAGAATAAGTCAAAAGAGAAAGACCTAGTCACAAAAAAAAAAAAAAGGAATTCAAGACCCATTTTGAAATGAAAAATTTTTTTGCTAAAGTCCACAAATGTTTCAAGCTCTAGGAAGGTTGAAACTTTTACATAAATTCAATATAGTGGAACCAAAATTTATGTAACAAAACAAAACAATGAGATGAAATGGGAGACTTAAAATAGAGTGAAACAGATTGAAGACAAATATATCACAGCTATAAACAGCACAGGACAGAATAGATATAGCCGTTGCCAATTTTTTTGAACACGGACAAAAGCTACAAATGATATAAATGACTGCGGAAGAAAAACAAAATTTGATTAAAGGAATAGTGAGATGATAATGGCTCCTGAAAACAGAATTTATTTCAGGAGGACTGATGCACTTAAAGCAAAATACATAACAAATATTAAAGAAAGTACATTCAAATCACCCTTGACGGAGGTAATTACAGATAAACATTTGAAATTTATTTCAGGCAAAAGGAATATTTAGTCATTTGTTTATCAGTGCATTCGCTGAATAAGTAATTATGAAGTTCCATTTTCTTGGCACTGGGATAAAATGCAGGAAAACACGTACAGATTCAGGTCTCTTGGAATTCACAATCCAGTATGAATGTATTGGTATACACTGATGAAAACCAAGCAGTCAAAGCAATAACTAAAATAACTACATAGTTTGGTAAATGTAAGTGAGAAATATAAGCTGCTGAGATAATAAAGATATGACAGAGCTTTAGAAAAAGTTAAAGGTAAGATTATTAAAAATATAAAACTTATTCAACAATGGGAAGAGAAATATTTCTAGGAAAGAAACAAAAGGCGCAAAGGCCCTTCAACAAGAAAGGAATTGACTTTTCAAAAATTTGTTTAGCTTTCCACCTTGTAATAAGTCACCGTTAATTAATTAATTTATTTCTATATCAGTATACAGCGGGATTGGGTCTACCCCTTACAAACAATTCTATTTAAGTCACCTTAACCTGTAAGAGTAGTAACAGAGTGATACCAAATTTTTCTCCAAAGTAGTTGTGCTTGTTTATTTAAGTTTTCATCAACAACATCTTGGAATTCTCTTTTCCTCATAATCAGATGCATGTCTCACTGTTATCATAGTTTGCATTTTCTCACCTCTGACCATTAAATCCAATAAGATGATTCTGAGTTCAGACACTAATGATAAAACCATATTTTTTAAACAAGCCAGTAATCTGTAGGCACATAGCCAAAACATTGCGAAAAAGGGACAACTTCTTTTATATCAACTCTAAATGCCAAAAGTATATGAGATGACCACCCCTATATCCAGGAGTTAAGTTTCAATTCTCCAGAATTCTGTGGCACTTTCTTAATCCAACAACATAAACATCATATTAGAATTTTTTGGCTTTTATCATACACTAAGATAAAAAGATTCCAGCAGGTTCTTGCCAGCAGTAGACCAATTGAGGGGACTCTTTCAACGATTTTATTAGAATTCACCTCTTTCTAGCTTCTGGCATCTGTCTTGAGAGCTGCTGGAACTGACACAAGCAAAGGCAGGTGTGTTGTTGGCTTTCCAGAGTGGAGGCTTAGTCTCAACAGAAAACGTTCATATTCAAAACTGATAATCAGAAGAAAGACCTATTGAATCTTGAGCCATCTCTTGAAAAGGGACACACCTTCCCTGTGGCCTGCCAAGCACTGAAGGAAACAGTGAGCCAATATCAAATAATTCCAGGGGCTGGGAAATCCAAGATCAAGGCACTAGCAAATATGTCTGGTGAGGACCCACTTCCTGGGTCATAGAGAGCCATCTTTTTGCTATGTCCTCACACATTTGCAGAGCAAGGAGTTGGCTTTTTTTTTTTTTTTTTTTTTTCAATGTTTTTTATTTATTTTTGGGACAGAGAGAGACAGAGCATGAACGGGGGAGGGGCAGAGAGAGAGGGAGACACAGAATCAGAATCAGAATCAGAAACAGGCTCCAGGCTCTGAGCCATCAGCCCAGAGCCTGACGCGGGGCTCGAACTCACGGACCGCGAGATCGTGACCTGGCTGAAGTCGGACACTTAACCGACTGCGCCACCCAGGCGCCCCAGGAGTTGGCTTTTTAAAAAGATATGCAGATCATCATGAAATAAGAGAAATCTTGGTATAAAAAGATTAGAATGATTAAATAGCTAAGCCACTAGATTTCTTTATAAGTAGGACTTTTTTCAACTTCCAATAGAAAAATCATCAAATCTTTTAAGCAGCAAATGACATGATTCCTTTTGTTTTTTTAAGATCTTATTTTTATATTGTGTGTTCATCGATTTGTAAGTGTCTAAGGTAGAATTGGGGAGAATATCTTGGTAACATTTGCATAGCTTATGTGACAATGACACTTGACTTTGATGATGTTAGAATTCATTAAGAGAAGTCAATAGTTTCGTTATACTTCAGACACAAAATGGCCAAGTATACTGAAGGATTTGAAGTGAATAATGATGAAAAAGGAGGACTTGAACATGACATTTTGGTTTCTTTCCTGAGCATCTGGTGTCTGCACTGAGGAAATCCCACTCTGCTCAGGTAAGGGGAATTTGAGTAGAGAGGAGTTTTAAGGTGAAGAAACTCAAAAGTTTATTTTGGGACTTTTAAGGGGATATTTAAAATAGACATTTCACTATAAATAATCAAGAGATACCACACAGGCAGCTGAATATAGCAGTCTCTGGATGGGAATTTGGGGATAAAGATATAATTGTGTGAACTACTGGCATAAAAATAACACTAAAACTCAAGGTTTAGTTTAAGAATAACAAGGGAAAGAATGTCAAGAGAGAAAAGTAAGAGGACTGAAGTCAACAGGAGGAAAGAGCAAGAGTGAAGGATAAAAAGCAAACTATTAGATAACAGGAAAACCTTGAGGAAGTATCAGTTTATTTTTTTTTAATGTTTATTCATTTTTGAGAGAAAGAGAAGAAGCAGGGGAGGGGCAGAGAGAGAGAGAGAGAGAGAGAGACAGAACGAAAGCAGTCTCCAGGCTCTCAGCTATCAGCACAGAGCCTGATGCATGGTTCCAACTCATGAACTGGGAGATCATGACCTCAGCTGAAGTCAGACACTTAACCGACTGAGTCACCCAGGCCCTCCAGATAAAGTATCCGTTCAAAAGGCAAGGGGAAAGAGTGCCTCACACAACAGAAAATGGTCAGGTGGTTAAACACTGAGGAGTTTATTCAGTTACAAAGGAGCATACTCTGGAAACTGACTAAGCAATACTGTGCTAGAATAACCACAAGAATAGACATTACGCATATTATGACATTGTGGGTAGAGAAACATGGTAGGGAACATAAATGACTTAAAAACTCTTCATCTTTTACAGGATATTGGAAGAAGAGTCTACAAATGATCAATCTAGATTTGAAAGCTTAATTATTGAAAGTTATGACAATAACTCAAATACATCTAAAGTTATATATGCAAGAAAAATTGGGGTGAAGAAGACTTCAGGTAGTGTAAGATGGGTAGAAGGAAATAAATGGTCTCTATTTCACCTTCTTTATCAGCAAAATACCGGGGCAAAATGGCTTAGTAATATACCACAAGAGTTTTCTGGAATCAACTGTCTTGTTTAAATTCCACCTGTACTATTATTGGCGATGCAAATTTGGCAGTTATTAAACTTCTGCATGTCTTACTTTCTTCATTTATAAAAGTAATGCCTGGTGTGCCTGGGTGGCTCAGTCAGTTGGGCATCCGACTTTGGCTCAGGTCATGATCTCACAGTCCGTGAGTTCCAGCCCCATGTCGGACTCTGTGCTGACAGCTCAGAGCCTGGAGCCTGTTTCCAATTCTGTGTCTCCCTCTCTCTCTGTCCCTCTCCTGCTCAAACTCTTTCTGTCTCAAAAATAAATAAACATTTAAAAAAAATTTTAAAGCAATGCCTGCTTCACAAGGTTGTAGTAAAAAAGTGAAAAGAATTAATCTATGCAAAACACATAGGAAAAAACTCCATCTTATTATGAATGTTTGCTATTCTTATACTATCTGAAGTTGACAAATCAACTTAATTATGGCATAAAAAACAAAAAAACAACAAAATGCCAATTATCTAACCATGAACTTTCCAATTACTATGGGAAAAAGTCACACACACACACACACGTAGCAAAATAAAACAGAGATTATCAGTATGACAAGAAAGAAAATAATGGAAGCATTAGGAATTAATTACAATAAAAAATGAAATTATAGAAAAATCTCCATATATTAATTATATCAATAAAAAGAAATAGGATTCTGTGTCTTTGTTTTACCAAAAGGCACACACACTGCAGAATGAACCATTAAAATTCTAACAAAGAGGAACATTTTATAAAAATAAAATTCACACTCTACATAAACCAGCAAAAGTCACTTAAAAATGTAATGATAAAAATAATGTCAAAATACCTAAGACATAGAAGGAGTTAAGATGGCAGAGAATTAGGGGGACCTGGATTTTCCTCATCCCTCAAACACAGGTGTGTAGAGGTCAGACTACTTGGAACACCCAGGAAATACATCTGTGGAGTGGGAGAAGGATCCCCACAGTTGAAGGGAGACAGCTTGGCAGGATCAAGGTGCCTGTATGTCAGCTGGGGGAGATAAAATGGCAGAGCCATGGAGGAGAGGGAACCCTGTGTGTGGAGAGACAAAAGGGAGAGAGGAGAAAGGGGCAGTCAAAATGCAGCATCGAGTTAGCACCAGTGGAAACCTCTCTGGAACATGGACTGAGGAGTGAGAAGTACTTAGTGTCCCAGTTTTTGGTCGCAAAGAGCATGTGGAGCTGAAACTCTGAGGTTTGGAAGCGTGTGACTTTCTTTGGAGTGGAGCCTTGGCACGTGCACCTGGGGAGGAGCTACCTGGCCCTGGAGTGCATAGCATGGTGTACCAATCTCTGGAGAGAATAGTCCCTTTCCTGGAGTACTTTAGAAGAGGATTTATGGACTCCCCAAGGACAAACCACCCTGCATGTGCCAGCCAAAGGCCTTTCATCAGCAGGGTGGAGAGTCTCTACTCCGGAAGAGGGGAGTAGATCCACACCATGCAGGGTTCTTTAAAACTTTGGGTTTTGAATCCCAGCTACGTGCCAAGGAGAAGGCCTAGGAGCATTGTGGCACAGGGCAAGATGACTGCCCTCACTATTCTGTGAGGGCTGCCTGAGTAGTGTGGGTTGAGATTCCCAGTCCGGGGAGGAGAAATTGAGGTGACACCATTTTCCCTCCAACACCAACACCGTGGGACTTCAGAGAGCAAAACAGCAGCTCCAGTGGAGGCAGGACATGCTTACACCAAATCCCGCACCTCCATGCCTGGCCACTCTTTCTTTCCTGGAGCAAGACTGACTGATCCAACACAGCCAGTCTCTCCTCCACACCAGCACAGCCACTAGCCCCAGGCACCAACAAACAACTCTTTCCTCTTTTTTTTTTCTTTTTTGCTTCCCACTTTTTCTTGTCTTTTGGTATCAGGCTCATAGTTTCTGATTTGTTGTTTGCCACTTCTCATTGTTTATATTTATAGAAATACATATAATATTTTTCATCAGGCTTTTTTAGTCTATTCATTTTCTTCTTTTTTCTTTTACTGTTTTCTTTTTCTTCTTTTTTTTTTCCTTTCTCTTTTCTTGGAATCAGACTTACAGTTTTTGATTCACTCTTTGGTTTTCTTTTATCCCCTTTCCTTTTTCTCTTTTTATGGGATCGGGATTTGCCTTGCTTATTTATGTTTAGAGGGTTACATCAACAAACAAGTAAGAGCACACCTAGCTAAAGGTGCCAACACTCCACCACTGCAAGCAAGGAGAAGGTCTGCAGAGGACTGACCAGTGGGAAAGAGCAGCCAAAATGCAACGGCAGACTGCACACAGCATACACCAGAAACACTTCCTGAAGTGCCAGGTCCTAGGCAGTGTATGGCCTCATTTTAATACAGTAGTACTCTCAGGTGCAGGACACATCACAAGTTTTTGAAACATCCAAAAGACAAAATTTAGCCAAAAGGACAATGGAGGAATTCTCCCCCAAAGAAAGGTCATGAAGGAATCTCAGCCAGAGACTTGCTCAAAACAGATATAAACAATATATCTGGTCAAGAATTTAGAACAACAGTCATAAGACTAATAGTGGGGGTTGAAAAAAGCGCAGAAGACACCAGAGAAACTCTTGCTGCAGATATCAAAGACCTAAAAACTACTCAGGATGAATTAAAAAGGCTACAGATGAGATGCAAAATAAACTAGATATAGTGACAACATGGAATGAAGCAGAGGAGAGAATAGGTGAAATAGAAGATAAAATTATGGAAAATGGAACTGATAAAAAGAGGGAAAGGATATTACTAGATCATATGGGGAGAATTAGAGAACTAACTGATTCCATGAATGAAACAATATTCATGTCATAGGAGTCCCAGAAGAAGAAGAGTTAGGAAAAGGGGCAGAAGGTTTATTTGAACAAATTATATCTGAGAATTTTCCTAATCTGGAGAAGGAAGCAGGTATCCAAGTCCAACAACACAGAGAACTCCTCTCAAAATCAACAAAAATAGGTCAACATCATGATATATCATGGTGAAATTTACAAAATAAAAAGATAAAGAGAGAATTCTGAAGGCAGTCAGGGACAAGTGGGACTTAATCTACAAAGGTAGACACACAACATTACCAGGAGACCCTTTCACTGAAACTTGGCAGGTCAGAAGGGAGTGGCAGGAAATATTCAATACGCTAATGGGAAAAATATGCAACCAAGTGTATTCTTTATTCAGCAAGGCTGTCATTCAGAATAGAAGGAGAGATAAAGAGTTTCCCAGACAAATAAAAACTAAGGAGTTTGTGACCACTAAACCAGCCCTGCAAAAAACTCTAAGAGGGACTCTCTGACTGGAAAGCAGCAAAGACCACAAAGGACCAGAGAATATCATAACAAACACAAAATCTACAGGTAACACAATGGTACTAAATTCCTATCTTTCAATAATCATTCTAAATTTTAAGGGACTAAATGCCTCAATCAAAAGACATAGTGTATCAGAATGGATTAAAAACAAGATCCATCTTTATTCTGCCTGCAAGAGACTCATTTTAGACCTGTGGACACGTTCAGATTGAAAGTGAGGTTATAGGGAACCATCTATGATGCTAATGGACATCAAAAGAAAGCTGGAGTAGCCATACTTATAACAGACAAACAAGACTTTAAAATAAAAACTGTAGCAAGAGATGAAAAAGGGCATCATATCATAATTAAGGGGTCTATCCATCAAGAAGAGCTAACAATTATAAATATTTATGTCCCCAAATTGGAACAACCCAAATATATAATCACAAACAAACAAATTCATTGATAATAATACCATTATTGTTGGAGACTTCAATACTCCATTTAGAGCAATGTACAGATCATCTAAGCATAAAATCAACAAGGAAACAATGATTCTGAAAGACACACTGGACCAGATGGACTTGATATATTCAGAACATTTCATCCTAAAGCAGCAGAATACACATTTTTCTCAAGTGTGCATGGAACATTCTCCAACATAGATCACATATTGGGTCAGAAATCAGCCCTCAACTGGTACAAAAAGATTGATATCATACCATGCATGTTTTCAGATCACAACGCTATTAAAATTGAAATCAACCACAAGAAAAAATTTGGAAAGCCCTCAAATATATAGAGGTGAAAAACATCCTACTAAAGAAGGAATGGGTTAACCAAGAAATTAAAGAAGAAATTAAAAAATACATGGAAGCAAATGAAAATGAAAACATGACAGTCCAAACCCGTTGGGATGTAGCAAAGGCAGTCCTATGAGCAAAATGCATTGCAATTCAGTCCTTTGTCAAAAAGCAAGAATCCCAAATACACAACCTACATTACACCTAAGGGAGCTAGAAAAGGAGTAGCAAAATAAAGCCCAGAGCCAGCTGAAAAAGGGAAATAATAATGATTAGAGATAAATAAACAATATAGAAACAAAGAACAACAATAACAACAGCAAAAACAGTAGAACAGATCCATGAAATTAAATGCTGCTTCTTTGAAAGAATAAACAAAATTGATAACCCCTAGCCATACCTACCAAAAAGAAAAAAGGGACCCGAGTAGATACAATCATGAATGAAAGAGGAGAGATCACAACTAATGCCACAGAGATACAAACATTTAGAAAAGAAAACTATGAAAAATTATATGCTAACAAACTGGACAATCTAGAAGAAAAGCACAAATTCCCAGACACTCACACACTACTAAAACTCAGACAAGAAGAAAAAGGAAATTTTAACAGGCTAGTAGCCAGCAAAGAAATTAAATCAGTTATCAAAAATGTCCCACAAATAAGAGTCCTGGGCCAGATGGCTTCCCAGGGGAATTCTATCAGACATTTAAAGAAGAGTTAATACCTATTCTCCTCAAACTATTCCAAAAAATAGAAATGGAAGGAAATATAACAAACTCATTCTGTGAAGTCAGCATTACCTGGATTCCAAAACCAGACAAAGACCCAATAAAAAGAAGAACTATAGGTCAGTATCCCTGACGAACATGGATGCAGAAATTCTCAACAAGATTCTAGCAAATCGAATTCAACTGTATATTCAAGAATTATTCACCATGATCAAGTGGGATTCATTCCTGGGCTACAGGGGTGGTTCAATATTCACAAATCAACCAACATGAAATACCACATTAATAAAAGAAAAGAATCACATAATCCTTTCAATAGATGCAGAAAAAGCAGTTGACAGAATATAGCATCCTTTCTTGATAAAAACACCCCCAAGAAAGTAGGGATAGAAAGAACATTCATTAACATCATAAAAGCCACAAAATGCCCACAGTTACTACCATCCTCAAGGGGGAAAAACTGAGAGAGTTCCCCCTAAGGTCAGGAACATGACAGGGATGTCCACTCTTACCACCATTGTCTACATAATACTGGAAGTCCTAACCTCAGCAATCAGACAACAAAAAGAAAAAAAGACATTCAAAATGGCAAGGAAGAAGTCAAACTTTCACTCTTTGCTGATGACATGATACTCTACATGGAAAACCCAAAGACTTCATCAAAAAGCTTCTAGAACTGATACATGAATTCAGCAAAGTTGCAGGATATAAAATCAATGTACAGAAACTGGTTGCATTCGTATACACCAATAATGAAGCAGCAGAAAGAAATCAAGTAATCTATCCCGTTTACAATTGCACCAAAACCCATAAAATACCTAGGAATAAACCTAACCAAAGAGGTAAAAGATCTGTACACTGAAAACTATCAAAAGCTGATGAAAGAAATTGAAAAAGACACAAAGAACTGGAAAGACTTTCCATGCTCATGATTTGGAAGAAAAAATATTGTTAAAATGTCTATACTATCCAAAGATATATATACACTCAATGCAATAACTATAAAAATATAACCCCATTTTTAATAGAGCTAGAACAAACAACACCCCAAATAGCCAAAGTAATGTCAAAAAAAAAAAAAAAAAAAAATCTGGAGGCATCACAGTTCCAGACTTAAAGCTGTATTACAAAGCTGTAATCATCAAGATAGTATGGTACTAGCACAAAAACAGACACATACATCAATGAAATAGAATAGAGTCCCAGAAATGGACCCACAAATATATGGCAACTCATCTTCAACAAAGCAGGAAAGACTATCCAATGGAATAAAGACAGTCTCTGCAGTAAATAGTGCTAGGTAAACTGGACAGCGACATGTAGAAGAACGATTCTTGACCACTTTCTTACAACATACATTAAAATAAATGCAAAATGGATGAAAGGCCTAAGTGAGATAGGAAACAATTAAAATTCTAGAGGAGAAAACAGGCACCAACCTCTTTGACCTCAGCAACAGCAACTTTTTAGTTGACATGTCTCCGGAGGCAAGACAAATAAAAGCAAAACTGAACTATGGGGACCTCATGAAGGTAAAATGTTTCTGCACAGTGAAGGAAACAATCAACAAAACTAAAAGGCAACCGATGAAATGGGAGAAGATATTTGCAAATGACATCAGAAAAGGGTTAGTATCCAAAGTCAAGGCATTAGTAATCTAACATTTGATTTCAAAAATCTAGGGAAGAAAAACAGTAAATCTCACTCGAGATATGGAAGAATGTAAATAATAATAATAATAATATTAATGACATAGAAACAAACATACAATAGAGTACATAAAATCCAAAAATTATTTTTGAAAGTAATAAAAAAGTGATTCAATGCCCAGCAAGATTTTTCAAGACAAAAAGGAAACAGAAACCAAGCTACCAATATCAGGAATTAAAAAGGAGACATAACTATAGATCCTCAGTACAATTCAAAGATTACAAAAATATGAAGTATTATGCAGTAATAAATTTGACAATTAGTATGAACAAAATAATTTTTAACTATTTTTTAATGTTCATTTATTTTTGACAGAGAGAGAGAGACAGAGCATGAGCGGGGGAGGGGCAGAGAGAGAGGGAGACACAGAAACTGAAGCAGGCTCCAGGCTCTGAGCTGTCGGCACAGAGCCTGATGCAGGGCTTGAACTCACAAAACCGTGAGATCATGACTTGAGCCGAAGTCAGATGCTCAACTGACTGAGCCACCTAGGCACCCCAATAATTTTTAAAACTAATTTCTGTAATCATAAAATTTACCATTATGTCACAAAAAGATCTAAAATATATAAATAGCTCTTTATTAAAATAACTTAATCTTTTTTTAACATTTATTTATTTATTTTGAGAGAGAGTGCACAAGCAGGGGAGGGGCAGAGACAGAGGGAGAGAGAGAGAATCCCAGGCAGGCTCCTTGTTGTCAGTGCAGAGCCTGACGTGGGGCTCAAATTCATGACCTGTGAGATCATGACTTCAGCCGAAACCAAGAGTTGTGCCCCTTTAATGTCTTATTATGAAATTCTTTCAATGAAAATTAGAAGTCCAGATGGACTCAGAGATTATTTTTCTTAATTTTAAGAAAGATATAAAACTACTAACACAATCCTCCTAGAGAATAGAATAATAGAAAATTCTATTCTCACCCAAACCTGGTGAAAATATTTTAAGAAAGAGATATGACAGGAATCTCTGTCACAAAGTTGCAAAAATCCTAAACACAATAATAGCAAATTGAATTTAGTAATATATAAAAAGAAACAAATGTTGTTTATCCTAAGAATGCAAGAGTGGTTTAATTTACTGCATTAACAGAGTTGAAAAATCATATCATCATCTTGAGAGTTGAAGAAATTATTTTATAGCTCCCAGATCATTGTGTGACAAACTATTAGCAAATTATGGATGGAAGGCAACTTCTTTGCTCTGATAAAGAGTATCTACAAACGTTCTTCATCAAACATCATGCAAAAGAGAGAATGCCTGAGTTTCCACCCTGAGAACACGAATGACTCAATGGTACCCACTATTGCTATTAATATACAGCACATTGCAATGGAAATACTAATTAGAACAATAAGGCGAGGAAAGGGAAGGTTAAAGTCTTTTTGAAAAAGAAAAAAAAAGGATAGAGTAACATTATCACTATTCACATATGATATATGATCATGAACATGCATATATATACACCAAAAAGATAAGGATGCCCATAACTGTTTTACTCATAAAGCCCAACAAACCATATCTCTATCTATCCAAATAGAGATAGATATCTATCTATCCATATCTATCCAAATAATGAAATATTATAAAACAATGAGAATTTTTAAAAATATATAATTATTTACAAAAACATGAAAACATTTTACCAAGATAATGTTTGGGAAAAGAAGCCAGACACAAGAAGCAAAATGTCTCATTAACACAAAAGTGAAAAACAATAGACAATCCAGTTGGGACAGTGATGACCCTCGCCCTGGGCAGTGTCTGGGAAGGACCCGGGGCGGTGGGGGTGGGGGAAGGCTTGGGTGGTTTCTAGACTGCTAGTGATATTCACTGTTGTTTTCCATGTAATGGGCAGGAAGATGTTCACTTCATGAAAATTCATCAGACCGCACTTTTGCTTCCCTCACTCTTCTACATGTAGGTTGTCATTTAATAAAAAGTTTACTTAAGTTAATACTTTATAATGAAACATTCCCATTGACGTTGAAGCAATAAAAAATCGCTTCTCTCATCCATATCAGATTATAATTTTATGAAAGTAGTATTCATGCCATTAGAGAAAGAATCAATAACAAAAAATATTAGATGGGAGAAAACAACGATTGTTTTTGCAATTGATGTGATTTTATGCCTAGAAAAGAGAAAATTCATTGGAAAAACTTTTGGGAGCAATAAAAGCCATGCAGTAGTCAGGCTGAGGACAAAACTAATATATAATAATGTAAAGCAATTTTCTGCATGAAAGTTACAAAGTAGCAACGTATAATGAAAGAAGAGACCCTATTAAAAATAGCAGTTAACATCTACAATGCTTAGGAATAAAATTAACAATAATTGTGCAGAATATTTTTATGAATAAAAAGAGACTCCATATGCTTACACATTCTATTATAGATCATCAGGGAAACTTGTGTTTCCCAGAGATAGCGCTGAGTCATTTTTTTTCCTTCCATGGATCACTCACAGCAAAATATGGGAGTTTAGGGTATTGACTCCTTGTCCTTCAGGATGTTTCTCAGCCTCCTTCTCCTGACATTATAAATGGAGTGTTCACAGATTACAAGTTAATTCTTAAGTCATACTTAGTGAAACATAATTAGGAATGCTAACTTGTTACAAGAAATGGCATCCCAAAGCCAAATATGAATGATTTCTGATATGCTTATTACCACCCTGCTCCCATTTATTAGTGGAGGTAATTAAGAGTTGGCTGCGAAAAGGAAACATTCATTAACAGTCTCTTAACCTTGTTCTCTCTCCTTATGGAGTCCAATGTTAAAGTTCTGGCGCCTTTTCACATCTTTTTGCCTTCGTGTTTGTGAATTAAACTTTCTGGGAGTTACTTCTCATTCCTCTGGGGTTAAAGGGAAAGTGAACAAGATAGTCCAAGAGGGAGGTAACTGAGGCACCTGGGCTCTAGAATCTTTATTTGCTTGGTTCAAGAAAGTGTTAATGTTTGTTGTGAGAAAACATCTAGTGTACTTATTATTGGATTTTAGGTAAATGTGGATTCAAAACCTGCCTTTTATTCATGAATGCTTCTCCCTAAGGTATCTAAAGAAATGACATTTAAATCATTATGTAAATATAATACAAGAGTAATATGTAAGTAATTATAGCCACTTGTAGATGGCAAAGGATCTAAATGATTCAGTTTCTGAAAATTTTCACCTGTGATAAAAAAATCAACTCTCCCAATTATTAGGAAAACCTAAAGAGTTTTGAAAATATTATTACAGTAAGTGTTAAACATTTTAGTCAACTGTTACAGTGTTATAAAGTTGATTTCAAGCAATGGGAGCAATTTTTATGCTTAAGTTTTAAAATTAAAGTACCTGTTTTCCTCTGCTAATACAGTGGATGAAGCAATGCAAGTAAACCGGTTAGCACATCGTCTGAGAGTTAACGTGTTCAATAATAGTTGATTATGGAGCTATTTTCAATATTAGTATTTTTTAGACATATTCATATGTTTTCTCGTTTAACTGACTTCACTCAAGGAAGATACATCCAGTGGCCCTGTCTCTCTGGGGGAGATCTGGGACTTCAGTGGGCATTAGGATGGTTGAATACATGGATGGCATAGTGCTGGACCTAATAATTAGTTAAATGAATGAATAAATGAATGAATGAACCTTTGAACGGCTGATTAACATTCAGTGGTATGAAAGTGTCGGTGCCTTTTTTGACCAATAAAATGAATCCCACTCTGGAGTTTTAGGACCAAAATTCCCAGCTGTCTGTCCCCTAATGATTTATGTTTCCTTCTTTGACCACATTCTAGTTGAATTAAATTCCCTTATGGAGTTGAATACCCCCTGGATATATGTAATCCTCCCTGGAAGAGGCCATTTGTCTTATCTGGCATAAACGCTTAATTACCCAAACCTGTTTGACTTTTCTGGCCTGTCATAAGTCTAGAAACTGTTCCACACAATAAAAAAAAAAAAAAAATCTTTATATTAATTAATGTCTTTACATTAATTCTTCTTGGTGAGCAGTTTAGAATTTTTAAAAAGAAATTAGAAAGAGAGAGCTTGCACAAATGCCCGTATAGTAATTTTAACAGCAATATGGATAATACGGTGTCCCTTTCAAAAAATTGGGTACTTGGGTGATAGTGTCAATTCGATTGAAAAGCTTTAGTCTGGTTTACACCGCATTGGTTTTGACACAGACATCTTGACTATTACTTGAATAAATAAAGTCTGAGATTGCAAAACAAAAAACAAAACACACCTAAATATAATTCAGAGTAACAGTGTTCTAATGTAAGCCAAAGACACCCAAGGGATCAGAGAAGAAGGTGAGTTTTAGATAGAAGAAAATATATTTATAGGAAAACAAATTCTAAGGTTTAAAACAATAGATTGAAACACATTTCACTGGAAATTTTATTCTGATTTAATTTTATTAAAATGTTTTAATTTCCAAATTAAAAGATAACCATGGAATATGAAGATAACCATCATAATGTGTTCATTCTTCTATTTCATGTGTGTTTTGAATATGTACACAGAGTCAGTTGAGTATTTATGGTGATCACATATACGTGATCACATATATTTGCTTTAAGCAGAATTGAAGACTGCAATCTCCAGTGGAAGACATCTGAAAGATTAGATATTTTGCTATAATTTTCTGTGACTTATAAGAATGAGGTTGCTGTTCTAACTTTCTTCAAATTCTTCACCATCTGTGCTTTAAATTCTTTATTTTCTTACAGAGAATCTTGACCATGATTCTCATGGGATTGTTAGAATAAAATTTATTATGTATAATTTATAATTTCTGCTACTCTGTTTAAATTTTCACAACCCATGTTTGCAAATTCACTGTAAATATTGCTACTGAAATAATAGACTGGTCTCTAAAACAGAAGGCTGGAACAGATAATATCAACTTAAAAATGGCCCACTGCTTTTGGAGGAAAGTCAAAGGCCTTAGAATAATATTCACGATTTTCAAAATTCCAAACTAAACCTACTTTTGCAGCCTTTGCACTACAATATCAATCCACCGTATGCTCGGTTGAAATACACTCCTCATGTTTTTCTCAAAAAAGAGTGGAGCAGAGAAATGATGGGGGAAAAAAAAGGACCTGAGAGCAAAGTGAAAAAAAAATATTCATAGTGACTCTATGCTAAAATGTAGTAATTCTCTTGAAAGTAATATAATACTATATATTAATTATACTTCAACAACTAATAATAAAATATTTAAACGTCGTAGTTCTAATTATGTGAAACAGATGAGTCATTTTCATTTCATAATTTTATGGCCTATATAGACTTCTTAGCTCTTGTTCATTACAGACAAATGTGCAGGCTAGATGGGCAGCCTTTGAAAGTCATAGTTGTGATATTGTTCACAGAATTGTCAGATCAAGCAATAAATATTCCATAAAATATTCACTTTAAATGGGGTTACTTCTTTCTACATGAAACGTATTACATATACAATTTTTGTTTTTTACCTGATATATTTTATATAACAAATTGAATTTGACAAGCTCCTACATGATTTCTAATGGGAATTCTAATGAAATCTAATGGTAAGCATTTGGAATGCCTGTGTTGTCACAGGAAGAGTACTAGAATACAGGCAAGAAGTAGAAGATCCAAGTTTTCAAATCCTCTCTCTACCATTGACTACTTAAAGTAATCACATGACATTTCTTGGTCACTGTTTCCCTAAAATTTTAACTAAGGAGTCTAATTGAAATCTGAGTTTCCAAATTCATCTCCATGAAACCACCAAGGCTCTGGCTTGAGTGTACCTAGCATCGTGTGGAAAATTTCTTAAAAGTGTAGAAGTCTTCTTCCCACTCTCAACATTCTGACTGAATAATTCCAAAAAGATGCATGCATCTATGAATTTTAAGTAGGAAACCTTGGCCATTCAGCAGAGATAGTCTAACCAGGATACTGAGAAATATCTTAGAAGGTTTTGCCTGGATGCCTCAAAAGCAATGTTAGTGATGGGGTTCCGAGGTTCTCAACTTCCCATTTATCTGTCTTGTATTTTGGGGGCCCCTTAAGTTTTTCCTTAACTAATGAATTGATCATTGAACCTAATGTTTTATATCATTCTCAGACAAAAGGTAGAAAAAATTTAGTTATTCAAATAATTATTTAGTGCAAAACACTACTTCTCTTTCATTGTTTGGATCCCTGATCTGGAATGTTTCATAAAGAACACTAATTTATTTTGAATAAATAAATAGATAGAAAGTGTGAAAGCAAAGAAAGGAAATTATTGACTCGCTATAGAGCTTAAAGTCTAATTGGCTTCTTTGATTGGTTGTCGTTAGCATTTTGATTTCGTAACCTTGAGGCATTTATAGGCTTAGATTTTGGTGTGCAATGTAGGCCTCCCTGAGCCACGTCAGTCTAATGGCCTTCTATTCAAATAATTTAACAATCCTTACTCTTACATATTTTAATTAAAACAGTAGCAATCTAAATTATGGCAGCGTCACATATAATTTCAGTTTGAGAATTTTCAGTTTTTCTCTTTATTTTGCGCAAATATTTAAAATTCTTTGCTACATGAGAAGACTAATGTGTTTTCCCATAATAATTACTTATTATGGTGATATTATTGTGTTTCAACTTTTCTTACGGCACATAAAATATACTTAAATGAGTTATCAGCTACAGTTTCGAACATAAGACATCGATACTTAACAATTTATAATGCCTTCTAAGAATTATTTTTCACTGTATTCCTCTTAAATAATTCTTATTCTCCCTGTACTAAGAATATTATGCACAATATTCTGGTTGCTTGTGGTTGCCTTTTTTTTTAATTTTTTAATGTTTATTTATTTTTGAGAGGGAGAGAGACACAGTGTGAGCGAGGGAGGGACAGAGAGAAAGGGAGACACAGAAAGAGAAGCAGGTTCCAGGCTCTGAGCCGTCAGCACAGGGCTCTACACGGGCCTCGAACTCATGAACCATGAGATCATGACCTGAGTCACCCAGGCTCCCCTTCTTGTGGTTGGACTTGTGAAACACCTTTCTCCTATTCCATTTTACAGACCAGGTATAAAGGAGACATATTATATGATTTCATATTTTGGAAGAATAAAAATTAAGCCTATTAGTAATCCCATTAATTATCAGTTGTTGATTCAAAAATGAATATAATGTGATTTTGACATTCTTAGTTTGCTCTACTAGAATATTCAATTTTTTCTAACTTTATACAATATACAATATGGTAGTTTGGCCCTTCAGATATTTATTGGTTGATTTGTATCAATGATTCTGATGTGGTTTTAAGTGCCTAATGCCATGTAGAGCATTAAGTAGTAGGAGCTGTTAGTTTGAAGGGATGGCATGGCCGTTACTAGTGTTAGAAAAAGAAGCTACTCACATTGCTGGCTCTTCAGTCAAGAAAATGTCAGTAACATCTAGATGATCAAAGTAAACTCAGAAACACAGGCATCATGACTGTGGGTGATATAAGTACAGTTAATGGACATAGTAATAATTTTTCCAGGCTTAAATGTTTCTAACTAGAATCTTCGTATATCTCACTACAAAATACTCCAGCGTTTATGCTTTTGGAGTGCTTTCCTCGTAAAATGAAGGGGAGGAGAATATGCCAACCCAAAATGTGCCTCTGGCATAAGGATTATTTGGGGCTGATTACTTTTAAGAGCCCACAGACACTAGAGATTCCTTTTCTGTGAAGGAACTTTACATTTACAAAGGAACTTTCCATTGTTCAGTGTCTCCCTCTCTACCAGGAAGAGAGAAAATAACCAAATTTCGACAAACTTTTTCTTTTCCTCCCCTATAAGAGCAATAATGAAGGATTAGATGGTTGAACTGTTTTAATTTCCAGCACATCTGCGACAGCGCGAGTAAACTTCAGCCAGCTAGCTTTAATATAGCAGCTTCCTCTGCAACACACAATCATATGAAGAGTTTATTTGGTTCATCAAGTTATCTGCCAAATTGAAGACAGATCAAGCAACTTACGCAATTAGCAAATTTAAAACATAATAATAACCATTACATCCCAGAGAAGAAATATAATAAGGAAATTATATGGGCAGATAAACATTTCCCTTGACATAGATACTAAAAATATCAGATATTGCCTGGGGCGGGGGGGACAAAAATTACTTAATCGGAAGCTCTGAGGACTAAGAAACATAAAAAACACATCACTGTTAACCATTAGCATTTTGTTTTGTCAGATATTCTCAGAGTGTCTTCCTGTGAAAATAGGAATAATTTAGTCTAATGGGTAGTGGCAAAAGCAACTTCAACAGATTTTTAACTTAGGAGTAACTAAATAAAGCAAACCTTGGAGCCGGATAGCAAATAGTCCATTTCAGCAGCATGATGAATAATGAATAGGTTATTAAAACACCACTGATCACATCTCTTCATCCAGCTTCATAATACAAGAGCAAAGGGACAAATAATGCTAACGACTTGGAGGAAATTTAAAACTCCTAAAAGGAAATAGAGTGCATAAATGAGCACAGTGCTATAAATCTGTAGAGTTTACAGCCATGGGGGAAATCACGGAGAGAAGTTGAGAGAGATTTAAAGGGGACTTGCAAGGTCCTTGTGAGCAGGCCAGAGTCCATCAGCATTAAAGCAAGGGGATCAACAAAAAGTTAACTCAGTGCCTCCAGCCCTCAAGCTTCAGCTTGTCACCAGATAACTGGAGGAGAGCAAGGGAAGGCTGATAACCGTACTCAACTGCAAATGAGAATTAAAAGTGAGAAGACGACTTCCGGAAACCTTTATATTTAAATTCAAAACTGAATTCATTGATTTTCTTCCCAGTAAGTTCTTTAACGTCTTTAATCTAGTCTTTATGGGACCACAAGGTGTATTACTTTGGCATAAAGGTATTTTCCATGGAATTTGCTTTAATTCTTTATTTAAATCAAAAATAGGAAGTAAAACCCATCAGATAACAAACATCGAAAATACCATTGAAAACAAATACTCTAAGGGCCAAACGAATGATGAAAGAAATTCAGTCTCATGAAGTTTCAGTTTTACCTTAAAGTTTAAGCAAGAGAAAGCAAGGATTTAAAGACAATGAATTATCAAGAGGGTTTTGGAAATGAGTCTTAATTATAAATGCCTAGGAACAGGATGATGTGTGAGAAAAATTAAGTGCATTTTGAACAAAAAGATAAAACAACATGACTGTCTTTGAAATGTTTGAGAAAATGGTAATAAAATATATCTGGCAGAAATATTCAGTTTTACCAACAAGTAATCAGCTTCCACGTAATATTAAATAATTTGTCGGTTTCTTCTTAATTTCGTTTGATTAAATAAGATGATTAGAATATATCTTTAATGTACTATAAATCTATGCAAATACAATTATATACTTGTAGCATACCATTTTTTATTCAAAAAGTTTTTCAAAACACATGGATGTATTTGTTTTGCAAATTTCAATAGAAAATACATAATTTCAAATGTGTTAAAAATGGGAGTCTTTTTTAAGGTAACGAGTTTACATGATAGATTAATAACAAATTCCTTGCATCATCTCATTTTACTTTTGGAGTCAGAAACATCCAATTCAGAATAAGAGGATCAATATATTATGATAAATCATACGTTTTCCATTATGCTTTGGCCTATTTTGATAATCCTGTATGTTCTTTTAGTTTTTACAACTGGTGACCATAGTCTCTTGAGTTTTTAAATGTAATTAATTGAAATGTGTATGAAATGGATTATACTGAGCTTCCAAAAAAACGTATCTTCCTCCTATGAAGTGGGCATGTGCATGTATGTGAGTTTAAGTAAAGAGGATTATATATTTACACTCCTATTTCAACCAAGTGCACAATTCTCCAGTCCTCTTTATGATCGCAGTTTGGTTTCTGAATTATGTCTGATACAGAAACAAATTCAAAAAACACTAGTAGTAAATGCATGTTTACTTAGAAACAACAGTATAAAAAGTGCAACTTGAAGGGAATGCCCAAAGATGTTAACCATCAGTTCAGTAGGATTGAACCACCCGTGATGAAATAAACACTAAGCTTTCACTTTTTCCTCCCTCCTTTATTTAGTATTATGCATAGTAGTGTGTTAGATCAAAGTGCAGATAGCCTGCACCCACACCACTCCTCTTGGGACTGAGATGATAATAGGTCAGATTTGGCGTGGCTCTAAAGCCTAAGGGTGAAACCAAACAATAAAACTTACTTTGTATGGTTTTGCTTTAAGAATTAACATAAAGAAAATAAATTTGCAATAATGTAATTACTTTCATAAAGAAGCTTAGGATCTTTCTGCCCACTTGAGTAGCTAAAGATCAAATTTAAATTTTTAATATTTAAAATTCTCTTTATAATATCAGTTATATGTCTGCTATTATAAGGAGCTCTTCTGTTATTATTTCCTTTTTAATAGCTTTTTAACCAAGTAAAATTTAGCTCAATTTCCAACAAAAGTATCGTTGAAATGAGTGAGCGGTTATTTGCAGTTTAGGAACTTTCTAAATTTATTTTAAAGTTCAACATAAAATATTTTATTTATCAAATCCCCTAATGATAGACATTTATTTCTTTATAAATAAAAATGTGCAAGAAATCATCATTATAGATGTCATGGTATACATATAAAGGTTTTTCTCTAGAATAAACTCCCCAAAGTGTTATATCTGGGTCAAAGTGTCAGAACATTTACAGTTTTGCAAGTCACAGATAAATTGACCTTCATAGTCATTTACATTTTAATTCACTAATTCCCTAAAAGTTTTAAGCTTTGTGAGTTATTATTGCACTGCAACTATTCATGGAAGGTGGGTAATGTACATTAAATTTAAAATTACCACTGAAACTCATTTGGTATTAATTTGTAATTATCAACCAGGTGGGTAGGTTCATTCAAAAATGTTTGCTATAACAAGAATCTATGAGTGATTTGTCACATACTCTTTATTTTTAAAAATATTTATTTATTTATTTATTTATTTATTTAGAGACAGAGGCAGCACAAGAGCAGGGGAGGGGCAGAGAGAGAGAGAAAGAGAACCCCAAGCAGGCTCCATGCTGCCAGCACAGAACCTGATGTGGGGTTTGAATTCAAGAAGCTGTGAGACCGCGACCTCAGCAGAAACCAAGAGTCAGATGCTTAACTGACTGAGCCACCCAGGTGCCCTTGTTATATACCCTTTTCTTGAGAGATAATTTTAGAATTATAGAATTTAGAATTCTAGAAAAGACGGTACAGAGAATTCCCATGTACCCTTTGCCCAATTTCTCTTCATGTTAATTACCAAGTTGTATTGATCAAAACTAAGAAAGCAAACCTTGGTACATTACTATTAACTAAATTCTAGACTTGATTTGGATTTCACTGATTTTTCCATTTGTGTTTTTTTTTCTGTTCCAAGAGATCATCCAGGATAGCACTTTGTATCCCTTGTCATGTCCTTCTGGTCTGTGAATGTTTCTCAGTCATTTCTTGTTTTTCATGACCTTAAGACTTTTGAGAAGTATTAGGTATATTGCAGAATATCCTCAGTTTGGGTCTTTCTGGATTTTTTTACTTATGATTAGAATGCGGTCACAGGTTTTCACAAAACACGTAACATAGTGAAATGTCCTTTGCATCACATCATATCAAGCAGTACATACATGATGGCCACGTGATGTCACTGATGTTTTTAAACTTCCTTGCTTGTTTAAGGTAGTGTTTGGCAGTCTCTCTGGTATAAAGTTGATATTTTTCCCTTTTCTTTAATATATTCTTTAGAAACAAGTTACTAAATATAGCCCACCCCAAAGGGTTTGATGACTTAGCTCCATCCACTGGAGAAGTATCTGCATCTATCATTTAGAATCTTCTGTAAGGAAGTTTGTTCCCTTCCCTGCTATATTTTTCTGATATTGTATTTATAGCTATATAGACTCAAGGGTATTTATTTTACACTTTAGGTTATCAATCAATATTACATTACTTATTTTGTTTTTAAATTTTTCCAGCTTTGGTCATGGGGAGCTCTTACAGGTTGGCTCCTGTGTCTTTTCACATGTCCCTATACTTTTGCTTTTTGAGCACTTCTTTACTTTCTCTTACTACAAGGTGCTCCAGGTTCATCTTGTATTTGGCCTTTCCCAGGGCTAAAATCAGTGATTTCAACAAGGAACCCCCGTCCCCTATTTAGAAACCAAGAGCTGGGTGATGAGTATGCTCACAGCTGCTAAGGTGTCATTGCTTTTAGGCCTTCTCGATGGACACAGCTGGGTAATATACGTGTGTATATTAACCTAAGCATACATACATACTTACCACCGTTTCTGTGTCTAATTATCTTAATATACATTAGGTTTAACATAAGTTCATGTTAAATGCTCTGACTCTCATCCTGTCATGTTCTTTTAATTCCTCTTTGTTGATTTACTTAAAGCATGTGCAGGCATCGGCACTGCAGAAAGTAAATGTTTTAAAAATTATATACAGTATTCATCGATATTGACATGCTCGATATTTGATGTAGTAGCAGTACTTTAATCCATCCCTACAGCTAATCCCAATTAATTATAAGGAACCTGAAGAATAGGGGAAATAGGTAATTTTCCCCAAACATTTTTTTTGTTTTATTTAGTGCACTTTTATTAATATATTTAGAGCACATTTTTAAGCTTTATCAATTTTTAGAAACTAATCAAAAGATAATCAATTACTAAAATATCTTAAAATACAGGTTCCCTTGCATATAGAGAGAAAACCTAATGTTATTCCATGTTTCCAAGATACCAATTAAAATGTGCATTTTAATTTTTTTTCTACTTAACTTTCATCTGAATCTGGTGACCAAATCTACTTTTGCTTTGCAGGAAACTAAAAATGTTTTCTTTTTGTATGGTTAGTAGATCATAGTATAAAACACATTTATGCCATCTTGTGATGACATATCCCAGCTTATAAATACAGCCAATAAATTTTGTCAATGAGAAAAATTGTTATCCTGTATTCAGTAAAGTGGAAACATATACTATTCAAGTTATAACTTTAACTACATTTTAGAATGTAAAATAATCTGTTTGCCAAAATATAAAAGATGTTTCAATAACATCTATATAATTCAAAAATTCATATTTTATTACCTGTATTGAAAAATCTTTCAAATCACAAAGTAGAAATTACATGATTGGCAGACTGACTTTGATTACATAAGTACACTTCAGATGGTATTAGATAGTGGTGAAAAGCCTTGTTTAAAAGAGGATAATCCATTCAGAGCTACTTTTAACAAGCCCTTTTTATGTGTTCTACATGGTGATGCAATAGGAATAAAGAGGGGAACAATATGAAGACTTTTGCTCTATTGCTCCCAAAATAAAACAAAAATAAAAATTAAAACTTGGACCTCATTCTAAGGTAATCATCAGCTGTTTTCCATAATTTCTTCTTCTTGGATTTCCCTTCTGAATTACCTACCAATGGATTAGACTTTTGCCAGAAATTTATCTTGGCTTTGTTTATTTTATTTTATTTTATTTTATTTTATTTTATTTTATATTTTTTAAAATTTACATCCAAATTAGTTAGCATATAGTGCAACAATGATTTCAGGAGTAGATTCCCAAGTGCCCCTTACTTACCCATTTATCCCATCCCCCCTCCTACAACCCCTCCAGTAACCCTCAGTTTGTTCTCCATATTTATGAGTCTCTTCTGTTTTGTCCCCCTCCCGGTTTTTAAATTATTTTTGTTTCCTTTCCCTTATGTTCATCTGTTTTGTCCCTTAAAGTCCTCATATGAGTGAAGTCATATGAATTTTATCTTTCTCTGACTGACTAATTTCACTTAGCATAATACCCTCCAGTTCCATCCATGTAGTTGCAAATGGCAAGATTTCATTCTTTTTGATTGTTGAGTAATACTCCATTGTATATATATACCACATCTTCTTTATCCATTCATTCATCAATGGACATTTGGGCTCTTTCCATACTTTGGCTATTGTCGATAGTGCTGCTATAAACATGGGGGTGCATGTGTCCCTTCGAAACAGCACACTTGTATCCTGTGGATAAATGCCTAGTAGTGCAATTGCTAGGTCGTACGGTAGTTCTATTTTTAGTTTTTTGAGGAACTTCCCTACTGTTTTCCAGAGTGGCTGCACCAGCTTGCATTCCCAACCCCAGTTAAACATTTAAACATGAATTAGGACAGATATGTGGGATGTCTTAATAACAGTGTGTGTGCAATTTTTTCAAAGTGGAGAAAACTTCCCATATCAGCTTTAATTCAAGAGCACGGATATGTGGTGACAATGAAGACAGAAGAAGGGAAAAGAGAATTGGATAGATGAGAGTGATATAAAAGATACTTGTGTTACTTAAAACAATAAATATAGATATGAGTTGCATTATTTATATGTTAATCCCTTATTACCTAATGTTAATATATTAGGTTTAAACATTTCTAAGCAGCATCAATGCCTTAGGAAAGATTTATGGTAATAAAGTTTGACAGTTATTTGAAATTGCTTATGTATATGTTAGCTGACATTAGCATAAGCAAATTGCTTCTGTTCTGGAATTCACCTTGAAGCCATTTTTGAATTTGATAATTCCCTATTCTCTAATATTTAAATCATATTTAAGCAAAAAATGAGAAGAAAACTGTATCTATTACCCCTGGTTATTCAGTATGTTCATAGATTTCTAAGTTAAGCACATGGTACTAATTGCTATTATGTAACCACCGTGTGTTATAGTCTACATAACTTAAAACAGAGATGTCAATGATCCACTAAAAAAGGTGATTGACTTAAACAATTGATTTCTTACTATATTTGGTTTATTTCTATTAGACTATTAGTTTGGAAATCAACAAGAGAGCAACTGAAAGCCTCTCCTAATGATATCCAAGCTGGCCGTTCACCAACACATTTTCTGTTTTTTCTTTTGTTTTGTTTTGTTGTGTTTTTTGTTTTTAACAAGTATAACTATGGAGAGGAAATAAACTTGAAGGTCTTGTATCAAATATTTTTTCACTCAGAAAAATGTCTCTTACTTATATCTTAAACTTTGCCATATCACTGATATTGAGAATCCTAGGAAAGTAAGAATATTGCTTCACAAAACTTACAGATGTTTTAGAAAATAATCAGCAATGTAAGTTCAAGGATAAAGGGCATAAAATCTAATTGTTCTATGACTCTTAGCTGGTTGAAACAAATAGATATCAACCGTAAGTCTTTTTTTTTTTCTTTTTCTTTAAGACATACACTTTATTAAACTGGTCTCAAGTCAGTGTACAGGTAAGCCTGACTGCCTCTGTGCCTGAATCTCACTCCCATGGAGACCCAAAGCCTTCATATGTCTCAGGTTGGGGGACAAGAAGGGGGTTATAATGGCAGTCCTTTCAAAGTAAAACAAAAAGAACAAGTATTCAGGTAAAGATTTTTAAAAGTTGGATTACATAATTCAAGTGAGGACTGGCCTTTCTCCTCAGGGAGAAATGGGGTGGCTTTGGGGAAGGCAAGGGACTTCCTGTAATACTGCATCTCACAATATTTGGAAGTGCTATTAAAAATAAAAAGAACAACGTACAATCAAAGTCGCCTGCCACAGTGGAGAACTTTGGGGATGCTCGTTCCACCAACTTCTGTCACCTAAACCGCTCCAGTTTTGAAATCCTGAGTCAACTATAAGTAATTCTTAAAAAAAAAAAAAAAAAAAAAAAAAAAAAAAGTATTTTGTACTATAATACAATTGTATAATTATTTAATAATAAAGGATTCCAGGATAGTGATTTGGGAATTTTCTAGTCAAGTTTAAGTGATAACATTTTATTTTACATAAGTATCCTGAAATTCTGTGTAGTAGACTATTTTTATTATCTTTTTATCCCTTAAGTTTTTATTTTCTATATTTTGAAGTGTTGTAGTTGCCTCACATATTCTGACTAGCTAGAGCTTTGTTTCTTCTTAGTTTCTTAGATATCCGAGAGTTTTTTTCTTATTTCAGAAACATTCCAGATATAGAAGATATTTAAAAGTTATTTTCCATTACTTCCAATATTTTTTGAATTAGATGACTTCCAGATTCTAACATCAGATTCTTCCAAATATGAAAACAATTTTACACATCCATGCTGAGCATGGAGGTGCTTAAGATTCTCTCTCTCCCTCTACCCTTCTCCAAGCTTGTGCACCGCCCCCCAAAATTAAAAAAAAAAAAGCCACATGTATTAATATCACCATCAGTCTTATCAGAAAAGCCTTTAAGTATTGAGAAGCTATCAAGCTCAAGGTAGCAGATAAAAAGTTTTACAAAATTTTAGTTTTTGCTCTTAAGCACAATTTTTATAATTGGCAAAAATACTTTTATGTGTTTTCTTTACAGTGATTGGCTGACTTCATCCACATTCAAGAAAATGTTTGTCAAATACTCAAATCTGAGTAAGCATAATTTGTCTGTCAGTTGTCGCTTCAAGTAATAATACTGTTCCACGGGGAAAAGAATTACTTTAACTTCGAACGCAAAGGAATTTATGTCCTTTTCTACAACCATCCTATGTCAGTATACAGCGCAAAGGCTTTATTTGTACTTCAGGTTTCTTCATACATTTTTTTTTAATGTTTGTTTGTTTAGATAAAGAGAGAGAAAGAGAACATGTGCAATTGGGGAGGCAGAGAGAGAGAGAGAGAGAGAGAGAGAGAGAGAGAGAGTATCCTCAGTGCAGAGCTTAAGGCAAGGCTCCATGTGGGGCTAGATCTCATGGTTCATGAGATCATGACCTGAGCCTAAACCAAGACTCAGATGCTTAACCCACTGAGCCACTCAGGCGCTCCATACAAAATATTTTTAAAGCATGTACTTAAGATCACACTTTTATAAAATTAAAAGAAACACTTTTTACTGATACCTGAAGGACAATCTTCAGCGAAACTTGCTTTTCTCCTGTGAGGGTATTTTGGGGAAAATAAAACAACTCATTAAATAGGTGTCATTGGCTTGATTTATGTTAAGGCAACAGAAGTTTTAATTGTCAGTGCAAATGACAACATAACTGTAACTGAACAAACCCTGAGATTTAAATTGGTTATTCAACTCTGAATATTTTAGCACCAGTTCTGTTCATTTCCAAGCATTTCGATAAAATAATTTCTTTGATGATTATATGGTACTGGTATCCAACAAAAAAGTGCAAACCAATGTCTACCTAGTATCTATACATGCATCCATTTGTAAGACATAATTAAAATTCTACAGATAAGAATAGTATCAGTTCATGTTTACAGCTAAATCATTAATATGACAAGGTATGGTATTGTTGGAAAATAGCAGGGCTATGATTTTGATTACTGACTTTTCATCAAGCAGCCATTCAGCAATGTCAACTCCATAAAGCTGTATTAATCATTCCACTACTGCATGCATTTCTCAAACAGATATAATATGATGGCTTACCCTGTTAAGATGCTTCAATGGCTTTTTCATTTTCAATCTGAAAAATTATAAAATAAAATTTACAGCTCCTAAAGAGCTCATCAAGTCTACATTTACAATATTTAATTCAGATTTCTTTGAAGTCTAAGCAACTGATCTCAAAATGATGCTATAATTTAATTGTCAGCATAGATTATGAGAAAATATTTTGTTGTAGAAGATGTAATAAGATAACTTTTTAACAGCTATAAAGCCTAAGTTGTTAAAGCATTTGCCATATCTGTTTTCACTACTTATACAATTTGTCCTTTTCACTGGGGTCAATTTGTCTTTCATGGTTCAAAAGTCTATGATATGTTTGTGTCATGTTTGTTTCAGCATCATTAGACATAGATGATGTGCACTGAAAAAGCAAGTCTTCTAGTTTCCTCCTTTTAAGCTCATAATGCACTTTGAAATATTAGAGACATATAGAACGCATACATTTTATCTTGTAATGAACTAATACAGTAGTCTGACATTTATTGGACAAAAGTGAGATTGTAGAGATTATAACAGATGTAACTGAAGATAGCTAGTAAGTGCCCAGGGGTGCCTAGGTGGCTCATTCGGTTGAGCCTCTGACTTCAGCTCAGGTCATGATCTCACAGTTCACGGGTTCAAGCCCCGCATCAGGCTCTGTGCTGACAGCTCAGAGCCTAAAGCCTGCTTGGGAATCTGTACACACACACACACACACACACACACACACACACACACAAAGTGCCCAGGAAAGTATGGCATTATGTTTGAACCGGTACATATTTATATATTAAACCTAACTTAGAAATGTTTAGAAAACCAACACACAATTACACTCTCAATTATTCAAAAGAGAGCTGATATCTCTATACAGCACATAATTTCTAGAAAACAGAAACTTCTCTATACACTCATATAATCATATAATGTGAAGAAATCATATAATGATTTAGTATCATTTTGAATGTACTTTAATATGGCTAACTCCCCAAAAGGTCCTCTTTTAGTGTTGCAAGACCGAAATAAAAATACCAAAATATATTATACATACAAGGATATACAGTTGACCTTGAACAATGTGAGGTTGGGGATGTTGACTCTCACCCCTGCATTGTTGAAAATAAATGTATAACTTTGGACTCCCCAAAAACATAGCTAGTAATAGCCTACTGCTACCTGGAAGCCTTATCGATTACATAAATAGTTATTTTAACACATATTTCATATATTATATGTATTATATATTGAATTCTTATAATAAAGTAAGCAAGAGAAAAGAAAATGTCATTAAGAAAACTATAAGGAAGAGAAAGTACATTTACCGTGCTGTACTATATTACTTTAAAAAATGCACATAAGTGGACCCATGCAGTTTGATTCTGTGTTGTTCAAGGATCAACTGTCTGTTGGTTTTTAAGACATATTTTCATAGATACATGCATATGTGTGTATCTACCTCTATTGTAAAATGGATTTCTCACTTTCCATTGCGATGAAAGCAGCATTCTAATGCAGGAGAAGAAACCTCTGCAAAGAAAGCAGAGGAAATAATGCAGAGAATGAAGTTGGACTGTGGCCGATTTGGTCATGCAGAAGAGGGGGCCTGGTGGGAACAGATCTTTTTGTTTTTTCATAAATTTAACTTTCTTTAGGAAACATTTTCCTATGAAAAGTTCAGCAGCTAATAACTTTTATGACACTAGTCTCCCCCCTCCCCAACTTCATCATTATACAAATACATTTTGCATCTTGGTAGTTTGGCAAAATAACTTGAAAGCCCTCTCTGGCCCGCATGCTCCTCATCCACTTTCTCGACCATCCTTCGATGAAAGCATTGATTAAATGCTCTCTTCTGACTCTCTTCTTCAATTCCTGTTCACTCTTCAAACCATTCCAATTTGGCTTCCTCCGCCATCACTATATTTAAACTGCTTTTGTAAAAGTTACCAACAAATTTCATGCTCAAAACTTTAATACACACTTCTAATTTTACTACGTGTTTCTGACATATTATGAATTCTGACCATTTTCTCATGAAATAATTTTTCTTGCTTTATCCCCACTACTGTAAATACCTAGCTATTCTTTTAATCAGACTTGCCACCCTTTCTTGGTTTCCTTTGCCCTTTCCTGTTTCTAAATGTCACAGTGTCCCCATTGTGGGTCCCACAAAATTAGCGATGCCTTCTTCCTTTGGCACAGTTCTTACAGTAATCATTTTGATCTCAGTGAGATGAAAATTAAGGACAATAAAAAACCAGATAGGTTAATTAACGTGATTTATCATTACCTTATTTCTTATCATGTAAAATTCCAAGCATTACCCACTCTGGTTTTGGATTAAATGAGATGGGATTCTTCAATGTAAAATTTCTGGACCTAAGACCAGACAAGGCTCATTATGCATACAACTTGTGTTTATCATTGTAATTATAAAGGTAGAACAGAGAAATTTCTCACACAGCCTACCTGAAAACCTTGCAGATAACTAGGCTATGTTTCCCACCTTCCCCCCCTTGGGACATAATTGTGGACTCAGATTAGCATAGTACGATTTTGTTTTATCTTACTTTTGATGCAAAGAAATCTGTTTTCTCCCAGTTTAACTGTAGGGATATATATGCCAAGATAATAAACAGGCAGGCTTTCTAAATTAAGACTAGTAAAGCAGGGAAGTTTCAAGTTTCATAAAATTCAAACTCTTTCAGATTATGGTATATTAAAGATGGCTACAGAATCTATGACATTCCTACTATTGAAAAGGCAGGTCTGTTTTCATATTCCTTTTGATACGATCTGGCCTGTGACTGCTTGAATCAGTAGAGTACAGAACACAGCATGGGACACTATGCCTTCAGGCTCTTTGTACTTCTAACACTCCTGGGGAGCCCAAGATGCTATGTATTAGATCTAACTGTATTCTGAAAAGACCATGTGAGGAAGCCTTGAGACTAAATGGAGAAAGAAAGGGACGAGATGATCCCTTTCTTCAACCTGCTGCCACCAAGTCACGTTGTCAAGTGAATATCATCAAGTGACCCTAGTCAATGTCACTATGGAGAAGAATCCAATAGCAAAGTCCTGCCCAATTATGAAATACAATTAAATCGTTATTATTTAAAGCCACCAAATTTTGAATTAGTTTGTTAGGTAGCAAAAGATAGCCGTAACAAAATTTGGTAACTGGCAGTAATGTGCCACCATAGTAAGAAATCCAAAACATGAGGCATTGGCTGTAAAACCAGGTTGGAATCTGAGAGGATCTTCAGGAGACTGTAAGCAAAAGTTGGAAGACCTTTGTGAAGATAGTCTATGAGAACTTGAGTGATAAAAATTTTCATTGGAGGTTAGAAAAAACTGGACCCTTGTTATATAATGGCATGAATTTTGGTAACAACAACACGTCACACTGGGAAAACTAGCAAGGTACCTAATGGGCTTATATGTCTGGCTGAGGGATCTTCCATACAAATATAAAAATGGTTTTTTATTAGAGTTGTCAGGGATAAAATAAGGATACAGACTAAACATAAAAATATAAGGTTTTAGCAGAATTTAGAGGAAATAAAAAGCATCTTGGAGGGGTGCCTGGGCTGTCAGTCGGTTAAGCATCTGACACTTGACTTCAGCTCAGGTCATGATCTCACAGTTTATGAGATCAAGCTTAGTGTGGGGCTATGCACTGACAGTGTGGAGCCTACCTGGGATTCTCTGTCTCCCTCTCTCTCTCTCTCTCAAAAAAAAAAAAAAAAAAAAAGCATCTTGGATAGTCTGTTAAAACACTCGTATACACATATACACACGCATCAAAACAAAACAAAACATAACAAAAAATATTTTTTCTATCCTAGTCTCTTCTAGAAAAGGGTTATCAAGGTAAAAACAAAAAGCCTCAATGGGAGGTGGAGGCTAGGGTAAATCACTGAAGGTAGTAAAAATCTACAAACTTCTAGCTAAAAGATAAATAAGTTCTGGGGATATAATGTAGATCATGGTGACTGTAGTTAAAAATGCTGAATTATATACTCGAAAGTTGCTAAGAGAGTAGACCTTAATGTGCTCATCACAAGAAATAAAATCATAACTATGCAAGGTGATGGATGTTAATTAAACTTACAGTGGCCATCATTTTATAAAATATATATATTATGTATATAATATATGCAAAATATATATATGTATATATCAAATAACTATGTTGTACAACTTAAACTTATATAATATTATATGTCAATTATATCTCTATAAAGCTGAAAAAAGAGGAATAGCCTCAAGGCAAATACCACACCAGGATTACCAATAGGTATGTAAGACACTCAGATATCAGATCCCAGATCTTTTCAGCTATACAAAAGGCCTTTTAAGGAGCTTAAAAATATGTCTTAAAGTCTTGCTCTTTCACGTTAAAGAATCTCTAAGAATCCTTAGCACTTTGGGTTACAACAGTCTCACATACCACCAAGATGGGAAAAAGTATCTGTCAAGAAGGCAGACTATGAGTTTAGCCATTTGTCCAATGGAGTAAACTGCAATGAAATTCTTTAAAGACCCACACAGGTTTTGCTCTAATGGTTAAAAATTTAAAAAGGCTTTGGATTCCCAAGTATACAATTGGAAAGAAGGCAGGAAAACCTATTCCATTACCTAGACTATTTCTTTTGAAAAAGGAAGGGTATCTCAGAGAGTGGTGCCAAGAACTCAGAAAGTAAAAACAGTATTCGAGGAGAACAATGGACTGGAGACATACCATCTGAGAGCAGAACCAGGCCCTAATCAAGGAACATCCTCAGCCCCCCAGATTAAGACTTTGAAATATTTGCCCTGTAAGATTTCAGAATTTTTTATGGACCAGTGACTGCTACTGGCCTCCCCTTACCCTCTTTGAAAAAAAAGTGTCTATTAAGCCTATCCATTCTCGCCCCCATTATTTGTTGGTTTGTGGATGGCATGTAACTAATCTTTTAGTTTATAAGTCTATGCATCAGGAGGAGCCACAATCAAGGAGCTTCCAGTGCTCTTAGACTTGACTTAAATCATGAGCTCCTGAACCTCAAGCTTGTTGCCATAATTCAGGGAAGACTTTTGAGTCCTACAACTGGGGTCAACATAATTTGCATTTTTGAAGAATGTAAAAAATAATTTGTAGCCAAAACGGTAGACTCTAGAAAATTACATCCTTATATATACTCCTCTATATGATGTGACTTTGCACCTGCTCCGTTAAGAAATGGATTCTATTTCTCCATCCCTGAACTCTGGGTTCAGCCATATGCTTTGCTTTGGCCAATAGGATGATATCAAGCACGTTTGGAGCAGAGACTTAAAAGACATTTATCAACTGTGACTTGTCCTCTATTGGTACATTTGAAACTAGAGAGCACCATGCAGACAAGTGTAGGCCTCTAGCAAACTGAGGGAGAAACAAGAAGGGGAACTGAGATGCTACGATGAATATCTGCCTTTCTACAACAAATGAAGAAAGCTAACCTAGATCATCTAGTCACCATCCAACTCTCAAAATAGTACAACCAAATGGGAGAACCCAAATCAAGATGAGCAGAACTATCCTGACTAGAAGAACAGCTCAACAGATCCTAAAAAATGAACTAAATAGAAAGCTTGTTTTTTTTTTAAGCTGCCGAATTTCAAGGTGGTTTGCTGTGCAACGAAAGTTTATGATGCAACCATCTTAGCCTATATCCTAGCTATTATAGAGAAGTGGTATAAGAAAGTAGGGTGCTATCATAAAAATTCCCTATATTTATATCAGTCATATTGTAGGCAGCAAGGGTAAATGTAGAGCAGGGTAGAAAGCTAATGATGTATGTTACGCCGTGGCAAAACATCAGTAAAGCTGTCATCTGACATACCTTGGAAGTTAAACTACATGCCAACACAGCCTATAATTTTGCATAATTGGTTGCTTTTAGGATGTGTGTGTGTTTCAACTATTCAAAACATGTTCCATTAAAATCAGGAAGATATTCTACAAACCCTTTACTATGGAGAAGGCTTTCAACATTCCCGTTCTCTATTCTTATTCAAAGAAAACTCTATACCCAACATCCTGTTGGTAATGAAACTGATTTTATTTTCTAATATAGTATTAGAAAAATCAAGTGGAACTAACCTCCACTGGAAGACCAAAAGTACATTTTTGTACTTAAAAGGGAATTCTTGTTTGATACATAGCTTTGTGGAAGCCAGTCTCCAAGATGGCCTTCAATGATCTTCACCTGCTAGTACTTATGACCATAGACCTATATCATCTAGGATATTACAGAGGTGACAGTACATAATTTCTGAGGCTAGATCATAAAAGGCATCATGACTTCTGCTTTTGTGATTTGGATCTTTCAAATTGGGGGAAGTCAGTTGCCATGTCATATACTTAAGCAGTTGTATGGAAAGAACTATAGGGAATTAGGCGGAGGACTGAGGGTTCCTGCCTACATCCAGCTGGCCACGTAAAGGAGCCACATTGGAAGTGAATCTTTTGGCTGTAAGTCAAGCTTGCAGATGAATGAACACCTGGCTGAAAGATCACGAGAGACTCCAAGGCAGGACTGCTCAGCTAAGAGGCTGCCAAATTTCTGATTTGCCCAAAGTACACGAAATAAAAAACCTTGTTATTTTAAGGCAGTTAGTGTTGCAGCAATAAATAATGTGAACCGTAAACATTTTATGTTTTAAATTTTACTTGAAGGCCAAATTGATTTTTATTTAAAAGTACTACTGACTTACGGGGCGCACCTGGGTGGCTTAGTTGGTTAAGTGTCCAACTTCGGCTCAGGTCATGATCTCCTGGCAGGTGAGTTCAAGCTTTGCGTTGGGCTCTGTGCTGACAGCTCAGAGCCTGGAGCCTGCTTCAGATTCTGTGTTTCCCACTCTCTCTGCCCCTCCCTCTCTCATGCTCTGTCTCTCTCACTCTCAAAAATGAATAAATGTTTAAAAAGGTTTTTTTTTTTTTTAATTTTTTTAAAGTACTGACTTAGGACACCACCCTTTGGATTTGCCACTTACCTACTCTGTGACTATGGGCAAGAGTCTGCATATACTCATTAATATGCAAAATGGAAGAATAATAGTAATCACACGATTGAGCTATGTTAAATTTAAATTAAGTAATACACATAAAGTGATTAGAAAGGTACTTGGCACATAGTACAGCACCTCTACCAAAAGTCATTTTTGTGAAAGGGTTCATGTTTTAAGTTTGAAAATACATACAATATACCACATTTGACTGTATTCTAACATTTCAGGCTTGTTTCTTAAAATAATATACTGAATATTTAATAATATACTGAATATAACTGTTACTATTTTTTCTCATGGACTGTTTCTAAAAGTTGCTTTCACTTCTGCATTGTTTTGTTTCACAGAATTATAATGCATTTTGTACTTCTGCTATAAACAAACTAAGCTTTATGAAGATAGGCATGGTGGTTTCTAATATATGAAACAGTCATCCTAAGGCATAGTATAGAAGTTATATATCACTTCAAGGTCTGGATACAGAGTGGAGACTTCTATTAGGAGACTTCTATTAATATTAAGTATGCACTTCTCCAATTTTTTTTTTTTTTAATGTTTATTTATTCCTGAGACAGAGAGAAACAGAGCATGAATAGGGGAGGGTCAGAGAGAGAGGGAGACACAGAATCTGAAACAGGCTCCAGGCTCCGAGCTGTCAACACAGAGGCCGACGCGGGGCTCCAACTCACGGACCGCTAGATCATGACCTGAGCCCAAGTCGGACGCTTAACCGACTGAACCACCCAGGCGCCCCAACACTTCTCCAATTTTAGACTCATATCCTTTATCTGAGCTTCACACTCCTTGGGAGACATATCAAATTGTAATTCTTGCCCTTTTGATGTTTACTACAGCAAATAACTTATTTCCTATGGTGCTATTCATTTTACTCTCATAAATAAAACATTCTTTCATCTATTGTATATTTTATTTGCTACTGAGAGCAAATTCTAAGACTAGCATCAGGATTTTATTTCTTTGGTTTGGCCATTTTATTGCTCCTTTAAGCTACCGTATGTTGGGAATACTTATGTATTACACACTATGAATATTAGAAGCCTTCGCTTTGCATAACTTGTGTCTGCTTTTCAACTTCCCAAAAGACTAATTCTTCCCTAAATAATGCTTCCTTTTCAAGCAGAGTTGTTTCTCACACATATGATGAAAAGTCAGGCCCCTAAAGAATAATAAGGATAAAATTCACTAGATTAATTCTATTTTTGAATTTTTAAAAATGTTTACTTCAATAATTCAGATTAGTCATTGAATCATCCATAAGAAAACAAAATAAAAAATGATTACCTAAGGTGGCTACTGATGTAATAGTTTTATAAAGATGCTGGTTTCTAAACTGAGCTATTTATTCAACATAAATTAGGGGGCAATGACAGTAGAATTTTCCATTATATTTATTATGTTAATATAATAAACTAAGAAAAATGATCTGCATATGTTATACAGGAAGAAATAGGAAAAGTCATCATATGATCATTGGTTTTATTTTTGACCTGGCTATCACCAACATGAAGAACATACGTTCACTGAGCTTTATTTGCAAAACATTTAAACTGCACATACAGGCTACTAGCTTCTAGTTGCTGAGATGGCACCTATCGAAAAAACAACTGTTTAGGTGATGTTTAAAATATTACTACCAAACAAGTCAATTTGCAAAACGTAATATTACACTTTTTAACAGTTGCTTGAAATTATTTAGCTCACGCTGACTATGTACCACACACAGCACAGAGATGTAAATAAAGCGGCCATTAGTTTCTCATACTTTAACACTCAGAAGAGAGAATGAGAAAAAAAAAAAGTCCCACTTTATGTTTCCCCCCAACCTTATCTATTTGATAAAGATAGAATCTGTAGCTGTGGGGAAAAAGGTTATATCATACAGATGCTCAACAGGAGGAGCATTGTATTTTCCTATAATTATATATAAATATATGTAAGCACACCCCCCACACACACACTCCTACTGGATTCCCTCTCCTTCTACAGTTCCACACAGATTCAGCAGAGCCACGGGAGGGACTGTCTCCACCCTGTATGTGAACAGTTTATAGGACCTTCTAAATAATCTGAGACACTGAAAAAAAAAACTGATTTCTTTTTTCAAGTCAGAAGACATGAGTTTTAATAATTATTGATGTAAAACTTTTTAAGCATGCACAATCTAGAACAAGATTTACCAGGGTATTTTCTTCTATTTGTGCATGAATACTTTCTTATTGTCATAGCTAAGCTGTCTAGGCAAAGGTATGCCCTATATCCAAAGTGGAAGCAGGAAATATATTGTGTACGTACAGTGAGTACGCAAATATAAACAATAATCAAACAGTATTAGGTTTTAATTCTTTAAAACCACCAAATAGGATGGTTTTAAGCTCAAGAGAGAAAGAAAAAAAGAAGGGAAGAAGAAAGGAAGGGAAGAAGGAAGGAAGAAAGGAAGGGAAGGAGTAAGGAAGGAAATCATCCAACATTTAATTTTTCCTCAAAAACACCATGTTCACACAAAGGTATCACCATATTTTATGCTTTCTGCCTGAAGGAGAAGAAGAGTAACAATGACCGCTGAGTCTAGAAACTCTGCCAACTAGAAGTTGGTGAATGTAAAGGAGAGGAGAATTTGTAGCCAGGCACACTTGCTTTTGAATCTCAATTCTATCACTTACTATGTGGTGGTAACTATATCTCAGTCAACATATTTAAGCTCACCCAGTATTTAAAATAGAATAATGAAAATTATAATCCAGACTTTTTGAGAGATAATTAAATGAAATGGTATATCTAATAACCTTGAGACTGAACAGTTTTTTAAATGTATGCACCTTTTTTGGACAATGAGTTACTGCCATGAGAGATCAGAACCCCCACAGCGGAGGTTATCCGTGCAGTGATAATAAAGAACTGCCTCTCCATATATATATATGTATATACATATGTATATACATATATATACATACATATACATACATACATATATATACATATGTATACATATATACACACATATATACATATACATATATGTATACGTATACATATATGTATATGTATATACAAATATGTATACATACATATACATACATATGCAAACATATATGTATATGTATACATATATATGTATATACAAAATATACATATACATATGTATATATACATATATACATGCATATACATACATACATATAAACATATATATGTATATATATGTATATACATATATATATATGCCTCTATGGAGAGGCAGTTCTTTATTACCTTTATTATATATATATATATACATATATATATATATATATATGTATATATATGTATACACACACACACACACACACACACACACACACACACATAATTAAATGAGAGACTACAGATCTTCGTATTTTTATCAGATGAATGGTCTGGACTAGCCGGAATTTGCCAGTTAGAAATTTAAGATAAAGCAACTCACAATCAGAAGAACAAAAATATAAACCCCAAATTACAAATGTACTCTTTTAAATGAGATTAATAAAATAAATAGAATTTCTCTAAATTCTAAAGTAAGTGACATGTTATCAAAATTTCGTTCAGAATCATTGAGAAACCAATCAAAACCTTTCCTTAAATCATTCTGTTCAAATGTACACTTTTATTTAGATGTTTAAGGGAAACTAACTTGGAAATCACAGACATAATAAAATATTTGCTACACTTCATCAAGCCTGAAGAAACTGCAATGTTTACTTTTTTTTTTGCATTAGTTCATAGCATAAAATGTTTCTAGCATTACCTGTACATAACTTATACCAAGTTACCACGGTGTAGAAACATGTTTGAAGTACATTTAGGGCCTTTTCATTTTATAGGATGCAAAGTCGGACCAAAGTAAAATTGAAGGAATGATCAGTATTTTTTCCATATTCCAAGTTCCAGTTTGATAGTTAGATAATTATTGATCTAGTCGATCATAGTCAATTCCTCCAAAATTTTGAAGGAGTGATTTTTTTTTCTAAAAATGGTAAGAGGGGCGCCTGGGTGGCTCAGTCGATTGAGTGTCCGACTTTGACTCAGGTCATGATCTTGCAGTTTGTGAGTTCTAGCCCTGCATTGGGCTCTGTGCTAACAGCTCGGAGCCTGGTGCCTACTTCAGATTCTGTGCCTCCCTCTCTCTCTGCCCCAACCCACTCGCATTCTGTCTCTGTCTCTCTAAAAAATAAACATTTAAAAAAATAACAAAATTTTTAAAAATAAATAAATAAAAATAAAAATGATTTAAAAAAGTAAAATATCATCAAAGGAGAGTAAAACTTATTGCCTTAAACATCTTATAATATCCAGAAGCTTGAGATACTGGGCAGCTCAGGGGGTTCTTGACCGTGGTAAGTTGGCTCCATATTTGGTATCCATGTAGAATTTAAAAATTGTATGAAAATAGATTGTTATAGTTCAGTTAGAGAAAGATACATGGAAGGAGTGATGAAGAAGCCAAGCTTTGCTGTTCCAGAAAAATTAAAAGAAAAATATAAAATACATTAGAGCTATTATTTTGCTGTTGTTTTCTGTGTGTGTGCTATTAAATTTGCCAGAAGTCATAATGTAATATGAAACAATGATCTTGGTACAAATATCCTGTCTAGTTCCTGCTTTTAATTAAAATGGTTTTAATATTTCATCAGGATATTTGCAGTGATTTCTAGTCAGTAGTTGTTATTATACTTTGAATGTTTAATTATTTTGTCATTTAGAATTTCTATTAGAAATAGTGACTGGGTCCTTTGAAATACCTTTTCAGATTCTGTTTTTATAATACATTTGTTTGTTGCCCTTTCTTATTGATACAATGCGTTAGACTAATAAATAGTCTAAATGGCAGCAGACAACCTTATATTTTTGGGATAAATGCAAACAGCTATTGAAATTTACTCATTTAAAATCCTTTAGGGGCGCCTGGGTGGCTCAGTCGGTTAAGCCTCCGACTTCGGCTCAGGTCAAGATCTCGCAGTCCGTGAGTTCGAGCCCCGCGTAGGGCTCTGTGCTGACTGCTCAGAGCCTGGAGTGTGTTTTGGATTCTGTGTCTCCCTCTCTCTCTGACCCTCCCCTGTTCATGCTCTGTCTCTCTCTGTCTCAAAATAAATAAATGTTAAAAAATACAATAAAATCCTTTAAAAATTTTTTTTAATATTTTTTTATTTTTGAGAGAGACAGACACAGAGTGTGAGTGGGGGAGGGGCAGAGAGAAAGGGAGACACAGAATCGGAAACAGTCTCCAGGCTCTGAGCTGTCGGCACAGAGCCCAATATGGGGCTCCAACTCACAGACTGTGAGATCATGACCTGAGCTGAAGTCAGACGCCCAACAGACTGAGCCACCCAAGCGCCCCTAAAGTCTTTTTTAAGGAAAGAGCTATTGAACTCAGTAATACAATTTTAGTATATCTAAGTAATCATTCCTTGATTTCATCTATTATCTTTTTATTTGTTTTCCTATTTTTCTTATTTTCAGATAATTTTTTTTTTAAGTTTATTTATTTGGAGAGAGAAAGAACGTGAGTGGCGGAAGGGCAGAGAGAGAGGGAGAGAGAGAACCCCAAGCAGGCTCTGTCTGCACTGTCATCAGAGCCCTAGGTGGGGCTTGAGCTCAAGAACCATGAGATCATGACCTGAGCTGAGATTAAGAGTCAGAGACTTAACCAACTGAGCCACCGAGGCACCCCTTTTCAAATAATTTTTAAATGTTACTATGACTTCCAATTTCCAGTTGTGCTTGTAAGGAGCTTGGCGGTCACCATTCAGTCCTAATACATGAAAAAAACTTGACAACAACTCTTCTTGGATCTAGAGAGAGGATCAGCCCCAAGAATGGAGAGACAGACGGGCAGATAGAAGGATATATGGTTTATTGGAGCAAAGACTCACAAATCGAAACTCTGGACACAACCAGTGTCAGAGTAGGAAAACCTAAAGTGTAAGTGACAATTTGCTGAGGCTTGGTGTGGACAACTCTGAGTGTTAAACACCCAGGGGATCCTGTCATAGGTGGGCATCCACAACATTGTGAGATTTATCTCCAGGAGCTCAACCAGATTTCCACAGTAAAGACAGGAGAAAAACCTCCCCAGGCTTTCAGTAGAAGTAGGGGGGAAAGAACCATTTTAAAATGTCAGAGTACTCCATTCTTAACAAGGCCTGCCTTCAGGGGAAACTGGTCAACCAGAGCCTAACCTGCTGTGCTACTATCAAAGCCTAACTGACCTGTGGGGCCCCTGGGTGGCTCAGTGGGTGAAGCTTCCAACTCTTGGTTTCTCCTCAGGTCCTGATCTCACAGTTGCGTGATTTTGAGCCCCGCATCTGACTCTGCGCTGCTTGGGATTCTCTCTCTCTCCCTCTCTCTCTGCTCCTCCCTCACTCGTGCGGTCTACTGTCTCTCTCTCAAAAATAAATAAATAAACTTAAAAAAAGAAAAAAAACTGACCTGTGAAAAGAGAATATCTAATTCCAGCCAGCTTAAGTTGGGAGAAGAGAAATACACAACACCAGTTCTCTTTAGGCATTTTTTCCCACCTAATTGGAGACAAAACAAACAAACAAACAAAAACCTTAAAAAACAGTTGTGAAGTTTACATACCAAAAGCATGGGCTCACTAAAAGACTGAGCTCTAACCATAGGATTATACAATGGATAGGATTTCTTCTCCTCCACACCTCCCACCACATTAATAAAGGCCTGGTCACAACAGTTCTTTTTACCCAGTAATTCAAATCTGGCTCTCAAGAAAAAATTATAAGGCATTCCAAAAGGGAAAAAACACAATCTGAGGAGACAAAGCATAGCGTCAGAATCAGACAGGGCAGTATGTTGGAATGATCAGACTGGGGATTTAAAACAACTACGATGAATATGCTAAGGGCTCTAATGAGTAAAATAGACACCATGGGAGCACAGATGGGCAATTTAAGCAGAGAGATGAAAATTCTAAGAAAGAGCCAAAACAAAGTGTTGAAGATCAAAAACACTGTAACAAAAATGAAGAAGGCCTTTGATGGGCTTATTAGTGGACTAAACAGGGTTGGCATAAGAGTCTCTGATCTAGAGGGTAGATTCATTCATGAGATCACTCATAAAACCACAAAAGCACCTCGTAAATACCTGGATTTATCCTGGTTTATGTCATTTTCTAAACAGATAACTTAAGCACAAATCACAAACGGCTTGTGGCATCATTGGTGCAACACTGTTGCCTTGAAATCAAAGGCTTTAGGCTCATTGATTCCATTTACAAAAATATACAACACACATGCATATATACATACACGCATATATAAAATCTTTGGCTTCTGATTCAAACCAACAAGGAAAACACTACCTTCAAAAGTAAACATCAATTGTTGTCAAGTTATTTCAAATTGAAAATAGTGACATACTTTTTTTTTCTTCTCTTGGAGCAGTTAAGAGATGAACTGGGAAAGGATGGCTAAAAAATAGGAACTAAAGTAAGGAGATTTTTCTTGTTTGGTTGGTTCATTCATTTCGTTTTTCAATGAGATCTTTTGATAAAAAGTACTGGGGGTGCCTGGGTGGCTCAGTTGGTTGAGCATCCAGCTCTTGATCTTGGCTCAGGTCACAATCCCAGGGGTGTGAGATGGTGTTCCGCCTAGGGCTATGTGCTGAGGGTGGGGCTTCCTTAAGATTCTCGCACACTCTCTCTCTCTCTCAAATAATAATAATCATAATAAAAATCCTGATAACATTTCTGCTAAAATGACATCTAATAATTTCCAATAGAATAACATTAATTCAAAAAAAAAAAAAGGGATGAGAAGAGATGGTAATATGACATATTTAAATGTGATTTTTATAGTACTATACATGTTTTGGGGGGAAATGAGGGCTTTAGTCTTTTATATTTCTTTTCTTATATTTCTTTATTTCTTATATTTTATTTCTTATATTTTCTTTTATGTTTTTATATTTCTTTTATATTCATATTATATTTCTTTTTTGTTTCTTTTATATTTTCTAGAGTTTCTAGTCACTACTCTCAAGTTGATATATGATATATCAATCCCTATAGCCCTTCATAGAATATATTTCAAATTAGAATAGGTCTTAGTATTGTAATAATACATAGTTGAGTAGAACTGGACACCTAGCCTCAGTTCATAGGTCCATGAAAACTTCTAAATATCTGTAGAATAAATTGATACAAATGTGGCACCAGAGTTCTGATTTATTAGTGAAAGATTAAATTTTATGTTTTTAATAATTGCGTTATTAAACAAATTAAGATTTCCCTGTGTCCTCAGATAGTAGCATCAACTTCTGTAGGTGCCCCACAACATTCTATCATTCCAGTGATATTAGATCTAGTCTACTATTGAAATTGTTTTGTAAATTTTTCTTTTATTTGTTCACATTTTAAGCTGCTCAAGTTTATATAATTAAAATATCTTAATGGAGACTTGCACACCTATAGGATTAGTGGAAAGACCATTTTCCCCCTACATACAGAGAATAGTTTTTCATTATTCATTCGTTCAAATTTCATTTAGTTATTAAATCATTCCACATTTACTCATCATTTTCTATTTATTAGAGATTCCTGGTAGGTTGATATATTGGTACAAAACTATAGGACCTTCCCTGATTTTAAGAAGTTTGGCCAGTTTTTCTCAATAGGTTGTCTCCACCAGACAAGCAGTTGCTAAAAACACCTTTTTACTTGAAAAGAATAGGTTATGACTGAAGAATTCCAATCAGAGTTCAGAGGCCTCAGCAGTAACAGAAATTTTTGTTAACCAACCAAGTACAAGGAAAAGAGAATATTTTACTTAGAGATAGTTACTTGTATGAAATTCCACTCGGGGGGCAAGTTGCAAATAGAGAATAAAGAACTGCAAAAACGGTGAGGGAGGAAACTAACAAAAATTAAGGATGGGCACTCTCAGAAATTTGCCTTTTGTCTGTGTCATTATGTCCATGGTTACAGGACACAATTGAAGCTGTGTCTTCAGCTATGAAATGTTCTATGCATATTTATATCTCTTCTCTTTGATAGTGCTTAACACACATGCCCAGCAAGTATTTGATTAATGAGTAAAATAAACTACTTTGTAGAATGAGAAACACCATGAAAATAACAAATATGAGGTTTAAAGACCAAAAAAATCAATAGGCTTAATAAAGCCTAATATTTCCAAAACACATAGTAATACTCCTATGCTAGAGAATAAACTTTTAAAATACTAACACCTACGACCTTTTTAAAAGCATAAAGTTTTATTATTGTAGTCTAGCATCAATTGTAAGTCACAAGTACTTATAACAAATCGATTTATTTAAGAGTCCTGTTTTGTGTTATGACCTCTTATGATAACAAAATATTCCCAACACCTTTGAAATTTTTCAAAATGCCCTGATGTAGAATTCCTCCATTACAACCGACCTTGTATCAAAACTTTCTGTCTCTGGGGCACTTGACTGGCTCAGCTGGAAAAGCGTAAAACTCTTGACCTAGGGGGTCATGAGTTTGAGACCCACACTAGGTATAAAGATTACTAAAATAAATAAATAAATAAATAAATAAATAAATAAATAAATAAACAAACAAACAAACTGAAAAGAAACCTTTCTGGCTCAAATCAATTCACTTAATATCTCTATTTCATCTTCTATCTCTTTACTAACATAAAAAATTACATGTTTGCAACAGATGGCAAGTAACTTCAAGATCAAAATAATAAAGTAATACATTTAAAAATAGATTAGTTAAATGAAAACCTCTCCACATTAAGACCTGTACAAAATATTCATTACATAATGCCTTATTTAGAATAGCAAAAATCGACAATCAAATGTCTATGAACAACCAATAAAATGGATCCAACTACTATGCTATAACAAGCAACAAATTACCAATCCACATAATATACATGAATCCCAAAGGCATTATGCTAAGTGAAGGAAGTCCATCAAAATCCACTTCATATCAGATGATTGCATTTTTTTAAGTTCTAACAGAGGCAAAGTATAGTGATCTATGGTTGCCAGGAGATGGGAATGAGGAAAGGAGACCAACACAAAAGAACACAGGAGGCTGATCAAACTCAAAGAGGGTTGCTTCAGAGTTAGCTGTCACTGTCCCAACAGAGTCAAAGCTCAGAGTGAACCAATGAAATGAGTAATGTGTCTATCAGTTTTCAGGTCAAGGATAAAGCAAAGGAGGAAAGAGAAAGATGACATATGTCACCAGGTGCAACTCAGCAGTAACTTGTAGAGCTCCAGACCAAATTCTAGCAAAGGCAGTGAGGAAAGAAAATGTTCAGGAAACATGTTATGTTCCTTCCAAGTATTGTTTACTCTAGCTAGACCATGGAATAAGAGTTTAGTGGTTTTCAAACTGTTGCCCAGGGGCTATTTCTGTCATAATGAAAATTCTTCATATAATTGCTCTTTTTCAAGTTCATTCTCTCACTATGTAGAGTGGAAAACTTCTCAGAGACTGCATAATGTGGTGACATCATCGCTCTGAAGGCTAATGGAATGGGGGTTTGTATAGCTTTGGGTTTCAAACGTTTTTGGGATTTAATTATTCATATGGTAAACATTAGAAGAGATAATTCACATAAATAAAACTGTGGAAATGAGTCCTAAGACCAGAGAGTTTGAAAATTACTATCATAGTTAAATAAATAATGGACCACCTACCAAGATTGGGTCTGGAACCACGCCTCCCCTCAAGTATAATAAACAGCATTTGCTTCTAGGTTCAAGCTGTGAGAATCACTTTCTAACCACAGCAAAATATTTGCATAGGGAGCTCATATGGTTAAAAAGCAGAACATAGTCAAATTCACTACAGACCTCTATAGGGGACACAGATGAAAAGGACAAAATCTAAATGTCCCTCCATTCAACAATGTGACATTACCCTCAGGTACTCCAACATAGGACCATCATTATTTTAGTCTGCTTACAGCAGCCACATGCTCAGAGGATGCTCAGACGCAGCTAATTCAGAAGAATTAGACTCTTTAGAGTCTAATTAGTCTCTTTAGACTAACACAACTACAAGGAAAATATATTACTTCTCATAGTGTTCCTCTCAAATATAAAAGCACAACAAAAGGCAAATAAATATTTGAGAAATGTAAATAATATTAAAGAAAAGTTTGCTATGGGGGTGCCTGGGTGGCTCAGTCAGTTGAGTGTCAGGTTCTTGATTGCCTCTCAGGTCATGATCAGGGTCATGAGATTGGGACTTACATCAGGCTCTGCGCTGGGTGTGGAACTTGCTTAAGATTCTTTTTCTCCCTCTGCTCCTCCCCTGACTTGCAACTGTGTTCTGTCTCTCTCAAAAAAACGAAAGAAAGAAAGAAAGAAAGAAAGAAAGAAAGAAAGAAAGAAAGAAAGAAAGAGGAAGGAAGGAAGGAAGGAAGGAAGGAAGGAAGGAAGGAAGAAAGAAAGAAAGAAAGAAAGAAAGAAAGAAAGAAAGAAAGAAAGAAAAGAAAGAAAGAAAAATTCGCTATGAACAATGAGAATAATTGGTCTAGTCAAAAACTGGATCTATGAATCTGAGGACAAAAGCATAATACTATGTAATCATAGAATCAAAAGCATGTTATATACAGAAAACCTTATGAACTTCTCAGAGCTTCTAATCAGAAAACAAGAAATAACTACAAATTACAATGTAATTTCTAAAGACATTCAATAGAAGAGAATAGAGAATGTATGTATAAGCGACTGGCAATTTAAAATTAGAAAATCTCCCAGAAGTTTCAAAAATAAGTAAAAGAAATATCAAATATAATATAAAAGTTTAGAGTTCTGGAGTACAAAGCCAGAAGTTCAAATGGCCATATAAATAAAAGTGCTGACGGGAGAAAACTGAATTTACGGCAATAAATGATAGCTGAGAATACGTCTTCTCACTTCAGTTCATCTTCACAGAGTTCACCACTGACAAGCAGAAAATTAAATATACATATATCTAAACATATACTTGTGATTTTAAAAAGATTTTAAAAACTAAATTTTTAGTAATAAAATAATAATAATAATAATAATAATAATAACATCAACAACTTTACCTCTAACATAGTGAGAATAAGACTGAATTATCTCATTAGTTATGTCTAATGCCAATTACTGACAAAGTAGTAAGTCCCTTGTCTTCCATGTTTTGACTATTACTGATCCTTGAATTATATATAACAAAAACAGTCAAGGGGCGCCTGGGTGGCTCAGTCGGTTAAGCGGCCGACTTTGGCTCAGGTCACGATCTCACAGTCCGTGAGTTTGAGCCCCGCGTCAGGCTCTGTGCTGACAGCTCAGAGCCTGGAGCCTGTTTCAGATTCTGTGTCTCCCTCTCTCTGACCCTCCCCCATTCATGCTCTGTCTCTCTCTGTCTCAAAAATAAATAAACAACAACAAAAAAAAAAATTAAAAAAAAAAAACAGTCAAATGTGAGGGCAATATTAAAGTATTTTCACATATATAATGACCAAAAACACTTCTCTTCCTGATAATCTTTCCAAAACACTTCAATTTTCTCAACAATAAAATGAGTTTCTAAGATCTTTCATTTTCCCAATCAACAAAATTCTAGATGGTTCCAAATGAGCCATTTCTGTTTGATGTTTACTAACAATGCTAACTGAATATCAGTTGTGAAAACAAAAAGAACCTGAAGAAGTGCACCAGAAAATATAAAAGAGGAAGACAGGATCTAAATCTAATCCAGGGGTGCAGTGAACAAATGTGTCATTAGACCGGGGCAGCAGGCCCCACAGTATATAGGTCCAAATTATGTTAGGAGAACATATGAGAACTTCGAGTGAAGTGACTAGAAATGACTCAGGACTCTGTATCTTCAATGAATAATTGATAAGACCTATGCCTAAAATTTTATGTTCAACCATTTGCCTTCCAGGGCAGATATATGAAGCAGACAAACTTAACGTGTATCCATCAGGAGAGGCGGTCATATGCTAAAACTACCCGGCATCTGCAGTGGCTGAGAAAACCAACATCAATATCTCACATGGCAAATGTCCACCATGGATCAGCTGGGGACTCTCCCCTACCTTATCTTCACTCGAGGGCTCCTGCTAAATCGACTTCGTCGGGAGGGGGAGGGGGGGTGCCATGTTTGCTAAGGTGATAGGAGTGCACATGATGAACTGTGCCCAAGCTCAACATCTTTATCTGGAAGTAAACAAATTGCATGTTATCATCCATGTTTTACTCACCAAAGCACAGCCTGCTTTAGGAGCAGTGAATTGACATCTTATGTTTGGAGAAAAAACAGCCACAGCTTTTTGCTAAATAGTATTTATGACACACATATTTCATAGAATTGTTACCTATTACTTTATTTTATCATAATATCATTTTTGATACATAAGGATTAAATTTATTCCTGAGAAAGAGAGGTATTGATAAATTTAGCACACACAGGTTTAGATCTAGTTTTGTTCTCCCATTACCCAAGGCTCCTTGGGTAACTGGGGCAGATCACCTTATCTAAGATCTATTTCTCAGGCATAAAGTCAATCTAAGTTGTTCAATTTCCTATGGTTTTAAAGAGACTTCCCCTGCTGGCTTGACATTGGCTTCTACATTATAGACAAAAAAGTAAGAACTTTAATGCACAGAGAAGTTCGATGACTCAAAGAATTTCACAAGACATGTTGGTAATCAATCTGAAATCTATTACATTATTTATATATCTAAAGTTACATATATTTTATATCAAAAGCACATGGCGAATCCCCCAAAACAAAAGCAAAGACATAGTAATAATCATAATTGCCAACCACGGAAACAAAATCTGTCTTAACAAAGCCAAATGATCTATTTTCCTTTTCAAATCTCCATTTGCATATCATATACTGGGCTCTTAGAAGTTAATGATGGTTATAGAACGGGAAAAAAATGAAATAAATGTGGAAGAGAACTGAAAAATATGTCATGTCATAGTCCAGACAGTATCTAAGATGTATTGCATAAAATATTTGTCAGCAAATGCACTTCAATCTCTGTAGGATTCTCTACACTTGAAAGAACAGATGTTCATTGTGTTTGATGAGCTGCAAAACCATTGCCTGCATCGAAAACAAAAGGAAAAAAGTGACATTGACATTGACATGTGACAAAAGCAGTCACTTCACAGCAAATTTCTGTTCAATCATTTATACCTTTCTTGAGTATCTGTAAGGTTCTAGCAACAAAATATCAAGAAAATAGTTATTTATTTTGCTTGATTTTAAATTACATATTTGTTTACTTCATTTTCTGCTCAAGATGGGAGACAAAATATTAATATACACAACAAATGTGGTTGTTTTCAGCAATACAATACAAAAAATTCATTCTCCTTATAAAAATGTGAGACTTGTAATGATAAATGAGTCACTAATTACAATTGTCTTTCCTATTCTGCTTCATCTCCCATTATCAGTTTACTGGTTTTAGGTTTTTCGTGTATATTTACAAGCAATAATATCTGATAACATGCCTTGTGTAAAGTTTATATAGATATACATTGTGTCTAAATGTAAATGTGTGTGTTACATATGTTACATTTGAGCTATAAATAAAGCTGGAACACGTTTATTTTTGTGCACATCGTATTAGTTTTCAAATATGAAGATCATGTTTGATCTTTGTAAAGTTTAATACTGATATTCTGATATGATCACGGCAGTTTCTAAAATGTGGAAATAATTCCATACGTGTATCATTAGTAGCATTTACCCCAAGCCATTTTCTTCCAGCTAACTTCCCTCTCCCTAAGGAGTCCCATAGTGAACACTTAGCCTAAAAGAAGGCCTTCGGATCTTGCACTGTGCCCTAGAGAGTCAGCACCTCTTCTGAATGGCCAAAGGAGTGAATTATTGTCAATATCACCCCTGGATATATATCAAAATATAATTTGTCATTTTGTCATTAGTAATTTTTAATCCCACTTTTTTTGTTGTTGTTTGTCTTGTTTTCGTTTTTGTTTTTTTATTTTAGAGAGAGAGAGAGAGAAGCAAGAGCAGGGGAGAGAGGCAGAGGGAGAGAGAGAGAATCTTAAGCAAGCTCCACGTTCAGCATGGAAGCTGACACGGGGCTCAATCCCACGCCCCTTGGATCATAACTCGAGCTAAAATCATGAGTCAAGAGTCCAGTGCTCAGTCTGAGCCACCCAGGCACCCCTCTCCCACTTCCTTATATAACTTCTTTTCGTAACACATTTTACCTTCTAACAAATATAAAATGTAATTATAATTTCATTTACTTGATTGGGATTTTTGTCCTGTTATTTACAGCTATATCCCAAGTGCCGGCATAATGTAGTGTCTGTGAATGTTTACTGAATTAACAATCTTGTGCTCTTACCAACATTAAAAAAATCTTTATAATTGTTGCTAGTAAAATAAATTGAAAATTTCACATCGCTTTGTCAGTTAACATTTCCCATATTGCAACTGAGATTGAGCACTGTATTTCAAATGATTATTGTTTATATAAATATTTACATTCTATAAATTGTCAGATTATATGTCAGCTTATTGTTAACAAATTTGTATTCCTCATGTGATTTTTCAATAAATTTGTTTAAATCCTTATACTTTTTCTGAGGGCCACTTTGCTTCTGATATAATTACCAATTACTCCTTCCACTCTTCTAAGTGTAATTTGCAGATATAGTTTGCTTCCAGGGCAGAATATTTAAAATTTCAGTTATTTAAAAATTTTGCTCTCTTGTTCCTCGTTACCAATATTATTTCACTATAGTGAGAAAAAGGGGGTTGCCTGATTAAAAAAAAAAAAAAACAACAAACTTTTTTTTAATGTTTATTCATTTTTGAGAGAGAGGACAGAGAGACAGAGCATGAGCAGGGAAGGGGCAGAGAGAGAGAGAGACACAGAACCCGAAGCAGGTTCTAGGCTCTGAGCCGTCAGCACAGAGCGGGATGCAGGTCTTGAACTCACGGACCGCGAGATCGTGACCTGAGCTGAAGTCGGACGCTTAACCGACTGAGCCACCCAGGCGCCCCGCCTGATTTTTTATTTTTAAAAAATATATTTTTTTAATTTTCAGTAGAAGTTAGTTACCTAAAACAGGCCAAGCATTTTTGTAGTCTTGTATTATACAACTCAGGACCTTGGTGGACTATTATATAAATGTTCTTTTTCACACTTCTTGTTCCACATGGGTGAATGTGAGGGCTTAATTCCACACAGTCACTCAACACTCAGGATTTTGGAGGCTCTAAGGCACATAACTGTACCACAGGTAATATGCAATCTTCTTAAAACCGGGGAAAAGATAGCTTCCGTGCTTGACCTGGCATACCTTTCTTCTACACACAGATCATCTGTCAGAACTGGTCACATGGCCACGCTTCCCTACAAGGGAGCTGGGGACAGTGAATAGGTGGTCAGCATGTCCCTTTATTAATGTTTCCTTCTAGTTCCCAAGTATCCTTTTGCTCCTTTCTTAAATGGAGCACAATCAAATCCTTCTTAAGGGAACAAAACACATACTTTCTCCACTCAGCGTGTGTGGTCTCTGGGTGATAGGTGGTCCTCCCTATATCATTCCAAAAAATGTCTCCTCTTGGTCCAGAGGACCTGATAAATCATGTTTCTGTTGCTTCATATTTTTGTACGTGACCCCATGGGGATAACCCAATTACAATGAATTTCTCCTGGTGGAAAGACAAAGCGGTTTATAACATTTCTGAAATTGTGAGGGTTGATATCGTGAGGGTGCTTTTCCTGGGATTAATGAATGGTTCTTAATTAGGCATTGATTTTGTTTTTAGCAGAGACTGCTTTGTTCATTTTTCTCTATGGTCCCTGACTCTGCACTCTTGGAGGCTGTTATGTACCGAATGCTTGTTGGTTCCCCAAATTCACATGTTGAAGTCCTAGCCCCCCAGTGTGGCTATATTTGGAGAAGGAGCTTTCAAGAAGTAAATGAAGTTAAATGAAGTCATAACGATGGGGTCCTGATCCAACAGGATCAGTGTCTTTCAAGAAAAGACACCAGCGTGCTTGCTCTCTGTCTCTCTCTGCACAAAGGCCATGAGAGGGCATGGTATTTGTTAATGGCACCTGAGTTGGCTGATAGAGGGACATTTCCCTTGCTCTCAGCCTCAGTGGCCAAACCTCGGTGGCTGCTGTGGAATATGCCCAGCCTCAAGTCCTTTCTATACTCACAGCAGATGGGGAGCCCAAGGGCTTTTTATTTTCATAGAGTCACAAAAAAATTGTAAATTTTTCTTTTTTTTTTAATTTGAGAGAGAGAGAGAGAGAGAGGGAGAGAGAGGGAGAGAACGAGCGGGGGAAGGAACAGAAGGACAGAGAGAGCCAATCCTAAGCAGGCTCCACACTCAGCATAGAGCCCAACGTGGGGCTGGATCCCACGATGCTGGGAGCATGACCCTGGGATCTTGACCCAAGCTGAAATCAAAAGACAGTCAACCGACTCAGCCACTCGGACGCCCCAAGTCACAGGAATTTTAAACTCTAGACTCATAGTATGTTTAGCAGCACTGCAGTCTTTGTTCATATATGTTTGAATCCAGTCAATTCCATGTGCTAGTTATTTTTGAAAAATCGTTTTAAGTTCTGCTTTCTTTAGTTTTTTGCCAAATGCCTCTTTCACAAATTATCCTCTCAGGCTTCTCTGGCAAAGCCAGATTTATACCCTGAATCATATTATGCACTGACATGTATTACCAATTGTCATACCATTATACGGATATATTTTCCTGAATCATCTTAATCAGGTAAGAAGTTTAGCAGTAAGAAAAAAGGCTACACCCAGGGTGCCTGTGTGGTTCAGTCGGTTAAGCATCTGACTTTGGCTCAGGTCACGATCTCATGGTTTGTGAGTTCAAGCCCTGTGTCGGGCTCTGTGCTGACAGCTCAGAGCCTGGAGCCTGCTTCGGATTCTGTGTCTCCTCCTCTCTCTGTCCCTCCCATGCTTATGCTCTGTCTCTCAATAATAAATAAACATTAAAAAAATTTTAAAAAAAGAAGGAAAAAGGGCTATACCCTTAATCTGATTTTTGCCTCAAAGCTGAATTTCAAAGGACTTTGTTGCTCACATATTTTCATGGTTTTATCTCCTATTGTAAAAGTTAAAAGCAATTTACTGCTTCAATATTTGTATACCCAGAAATTTTCAGATTTCTTTATTACCTTCTATTCTGGCTTGAAAACAATCTGGTTATTTTCTGAGCTTATCATTTGCATCTAACACCTAGTCAAATCCAGTCAATAATAATCAATAAATTATAGTTCAGTTCTCCAACATTTTCTCCAAGAATTAAAAGTTAACCAAACCTAAAAAAAAAAAAAATGTTCACAAAGCCTATGATCTAGGCTTCAAGTTAGGTCTGATGAGTTTTACTAGATGTTTTGTCATTGCACGACATAGAATACCATCTTTCCATTCTCAGGAATTATTTTCTGAATTGGTCATCACCTGGTCCTTAAAATAATGCGAGCTTTTTCACACATCTGTTATGGTAACCTCACTTCCAATGACTTTTAGTGAGGATAGGATAGGTCATGCTATAGTAGCTATACCAAAATTTCAAGGGCCTACAACAGCCTATCGATGCCTAATTCTGATGGCGTGTATGATGAAAGCTAGCAGAGGTTTCTGCTCTATCAGGGAGTGGGATCTCTTCCTCCACCCTTTGAATTTGGACTTGGCCTGTAACCTGGTTTTACCAATGGGATGGCAGCAAATGTGATGCAAGTGGAGACTTGAAATGACTGAGGCACTGGAGGTTGCTCTTGTTTGGTACGCTTGAAACCACAAGAGAACCGTATGAACAAGCCCATGATAGTGTACAAGAAGATGAGGGCGTGCATAGAAGGAGCGTGATCACCCTTTGTCACAATTTACTTCCAGAGATAGGAGGTAGGTCATTTAGATCATCTAACCTACCGGCCAGCTATCCACAGGCATATGATAGAGCCCAGCAGAAATCATTTGAACACCTTCAGACCAGAAAAATGACCTATCCACTAATAAAATCACAAGTTAGATGAAATAGTTAGCGTTTTAAGTCAATACGTTTGTTAAGCCAAATACGTTTTTTAAGTTTTTAAGTTCTAGATTTTCTTTGTCATACATCAAAATCTAACTGATAAATGAATATCGAGAAATGGGGTGCTGCTGGAACAAAATGCTAAAACATGTTGCATTCATTTTGGGCCTGGGGCTGGTGAAGACTGGAAAAGCCGCAAGGAAATTGTAGAATTTGGAAAACCGGCAACATTACTGCTAGGCCGGCCTGGAAAAATGGCAAGCTGTATTATATAGTGGTGGAAAAACTGTTAAAACCGTTGCCTGTGGTAACTTGGAATATAGACATGCACCCAAGGAACCCGAGGATTTGGCTAAATACATTGCTAGAATTTAAAAAAGAAGATTCACAAATATTTATGTCTTTGAATAAGCAATACTACCAATTTTCTCAGATACGCTCCCTTTGCCATCTGGGTATACCTTCTACCCTCCTCCTCTCCAGGAGGCCAAACAGTATGAACAACAATTTATAGGCTACTTTATTCCCTGACTCGTATTATGTTCAAAAATTTAGAAGCACTGGCCCAGAATAGGGGAATAAGAGGACAGTGAAATTAGTGTATTTAATGGCATAGCTATTTTTCTGTCAAAGTCACAGGTTGATAGCGATGAAACTCCACTACCAAAGGTCATACTTCCTGTCCCTCTTACAACGACAGCTGCATCCACAGTTTCTCTCTCCATTTCCCCCTCTTCTAGCTCCCAGTGGGGCAACAGAATCCCATTTCTGATGGCCCAAGAGTGCTTTACATCCCTGATGATTTTTTTTTAAACCTGAGCCACTGAGGTGCCCCTAAAGCTCCCTGCATTTTCTAATTGGATCCTGAATGATATTATTGTTAATATTATTTTCAAATAAGAAGACTAGTTAGAATAGAAAGGTCTTAAAAATTATAGATTACCTTAACAGGTCTTAGTTTGTAAGACTGCTTCATATCAGCATTATAAAGACAGATTAATGATACTAAAGACTATTTATAATTTTGTAGCTGAAGGGGAGAAGGCAATAGTTCCTCTCCACATTGCAATGACATTTTTAGTGAACTGTTAGCAGAACCTGAAGTTTTTCAAGGCAGAATTCTGGGATTTTACTACTTAGCACAGGGAGAAAAATACTGTCCTGAGAAACCTAACTAAGATTATGTGGAAAACAAGTTACAGAATAGGATTATTAACAGATGTCCAGAATATGGGCATATCGTGTTTTTCATTTACATAACATTGGTACAAATTTTAAAACAAGAATAAACACAGTGTTTAACAAAACATTCATTTGTGTAAAAAACAAGCAAACAAACAAACAAAAAACCCACAAAAGAAACAGGAAAAGCAAGGGACTGAAACAAAAATAATAAGATTAGTTACCTCTGTTGGAGGGAGGGGATGTGACTGGGAAGAAGTACACATTTATACATTTGAATATGTACTTATAAATAAGAAAAATGGATGTAATCATGTGCTACAGAAGAATACTGGGAATGATTAAATATTGCCATATATTTACGATTCATGTTGAATACATTGAGCTGACATGTTACAAAACAAGTCTGAAATTAACATGGTGTGAATCTTTTTTACAGGAAATTGAGGTGAGATTACAGTTTTTAAAGGTAAAATTGTAATCTACACATAAATAATCATAATGCTATCCTATAAAGAAAAACTAAAAACCAAAGTTTCCAATTACACTTTGAAAAGCATGTATAATATAATGGAAAATGCTACATATATTATCTACGAAGAAACGATAGCAACCAGATTGCGTATCTGAAGATGATAACAAATACTTTTACCTTTTATGTTTGAGCCAACCAAAAATTTTAGAAACTGACAATTAAGAGAAGTTCAGCAAATAATTTAAATACTAAATGCACCAGTCAACACAGAATTGACTTGACTCAAGTGCATTTATTCTGTTTTCTTACTAAACATAATAATGCATCTTTGATTTCATATTTTCACTTTCTTTTCGATCAAATCATAGGCTCATGATAGCCTCATCTTGTTTTAAAAAATATTACTGGGGTGCCTGGGTAGCTTAGTCAGTTGAGTATCCAAATTTGGCTTAGGTCATGATCTCACATTCATGGGTTCGAGCCCCATATTGGGATCTTTGCTCACAACTCAGAGCCTAGAGCCTGCTTTGGATTCTGTGTCTCCCTCTCTCCCTGCCCCACCCCTGCTCCCACTCTGTCTCTCAAAACACAAATATTTAAAAAAATGAAAATAAAAAAAATATTACTAAAGAAGAGCTGCTAGACAAATGTACTCAACAAAACAAAATTTAAAAAGTAAAAGAAGAAAGAAACAGGAAGTAAAATGGGAAATCATGTTTTAAATTTGATTTATGCCAAAAGCCAACACTAATCTTTATCTGGACACCAAGAATACACATGATAAAACTGCACCTATAATTCTTAAATATACTTGCTACTGGATTATATATTTTGAGCACAAATAAAAATAACAGTAACTTGAAGAAGGACTTCATATAGTGTTAATATTTATATTTGTTCTCAAAGTCGGTATGCCCCAGGCTCAGTCCCTAATCATGTTCTCTGTCTATACTCACTCATTTGGTGATCTCATCCCATGTTTCTGGCTTAAAATATCACTGTAACCTCAATGATACAGAATTTATATTTCCAACAAAGAAAATTCTCTCAAATTTAAACCTGAACATCCAATTCTCTACTTGGTATTTCTGCCCAAATCTCGAACAAATATCAAAACTCAACTTGTCCAAAGCTGACCTCCTGATCTCCTCACCTCCCAAACTGCTGTAAGCACAGCCTTTTACATAACATTTGATGGGAAATTTAATCTTTTATTTGTTCAGATGAAAAACTTTGGAGACATGTTTGATCTTCTCGTACCCTACATCTAGTTCCTCGGGAAATCCTGTTGGCTGTCCCCTCAAACTATATCCAGGAACTGACCAATTTTCTCCCTCACCACTATCATCTCTGTCCTGGGCCACTGTGATACCCTCTTAGCTAGTCTCTGTTTCTATCCTTGATCAGCTGTACTCTTAAACATGTGTATCAAATCATGTCTCCCCTCTGTTCAAAACTCTACAGCAGTTCTACATTGCACTAAAAATAAAAGCCAAATTTTCTTTGCTTGTCTTTCTGCTCAATCCACAAGGCTCTCCTTGCTGCTACTTGATCAGGCCAGGTCCATTCCTAGCTTAGGACATTTTCCCACACTGGGATGCTCTCCACTCAGATATCTGCCTTGCCAATTTCCATACCTTTCCAAGTCTGCTCAAATGTGACCATCACACTAAGTCTTACTTTGTCCAAATTGTAACATGACGCTTCCTTTCTATCCACCCCTGATCTCCTTTATACTCCTGGGTATGTACATATGTGTGGTGCGTGTGTGTGTATAATATAGACAGACACATAATGGCTGTGTGTGTATTTTGTTTTTTTCAATAGCATTTATATAATGTTTGGCATGTAAAATGTCCTCAAAAAATGTTTAAGTAAGTGGAAAATGAATGTGAATGAATCAACATTTATAACTAATGAATTACAAAAGTAGCTAGGATAACAATATAGTTAAGCATAATTGGTAAACATTGTAACGTAATTTCTAATTTCAGAAGATTAAGTCATTTCAGATCATCTCTTTAGTAGTACTTAATTATTAGAATTACATTTAGCTCCCTAATTTTTCAGGCAAATCCCATTCACTTATATTTTAAATGCCAATTTAATTTTCCAGTCCTTCCTAGCATATTCACAAATAAAGAAAATTTAAATTAAAAATGTGCATAATTGTAACGTAAACCCTGTTAACAGGATTGTTCTAGATCATTTACATTTAATGTAAATATAGATAAGGTTTTGTATAAACTGTCATCTTGCTATTTGTTTTATATTTATGCCATCTATTCTTTGTTCTTTTTCTTCTCAACAGTTATATTTTTATATTTATGGAAAGATATAACTTTGTGATCACACAATAGGCAAAAATGTTTTATTATCACACATAGGACCAACACAAGAGAACTGTAATATGGAGTCCTATTCAGATAAGAAAGATGTTTGCCTTATAGGCAGAATGGCAAAGGTAATTTAATTCAGTATCCAACTAGTTTTGATTTTATGTGCACAGTTAGGATCTGTTCTGCTTTATTAAGTTCACAAAATTCAGTACATTTCAAAGTTAGAAAATGAACTTTTCACGTCTAACCAGTATGTCATTTGACAGTATTGTGGTTATTCATTGAGTGATTAGGAAAAAGCGCCACTTACAACACTGAGCCCAAGATGTGATAACTAAAAGTGGTCTCTCTCTCCTGCTCACTTAGCATGAGAATTTGAGGATGAAGAGGAAGGAGAAATTCTTCATAGACAAATGTCATTTGACACATAAATGGTTGTCAAGAGCCACACGGAACTAGGGAAAACAAGAGTAATAAAGACCAAATGTAAACATATAGATGTATCCAAAATCAGTAGAAAAGGGTGGAATTAAAAAGTTTGAAAAATACACAGAAATTTTACAAGCTTCTGAAATTAAACCTAACTCACAAATCTTTTCACTTTTCCTGAATGAGATATAGTTTTATTTTGAGTAGAACAAACTAAAACTATTTTGAGTAAAACAAACTAAAAATAAGATTACGATAATACTTAAACGTTCACATTTTAAGAATACATGCTTTTGTTTTTACTATGCACAAAATTTTCATCACTCTAATAGCTGCAGATAATTTTTATAGTTTCTTCTATATAATATGGTTCAATAATAAGAGACTGTCCTTGAAGTGTGGTATTTTATTCATCAGTTGGGAGTAAGGCCCAGGCTATGGTACGTATTGTTTTTGAAATAAATATGTGGGTAAGAAGAAAAATAAATAGATGTATAGATAAATAGATAAATTGATAGCCCCTTGAAATTTAATCACAGACAAATTATACATCAAATATAATTAAATTTCTGTAAGTCAACAGAGAAAAGTACAGCTGTTCTGTACTCATCTGATCCTTATAGGGCTCTCTGGAGAGAGGCAGACTGTTCTATTGAGTTAGGTCTTCTTCTAGAACTTAATTAATCTCTGATTCTAGAACAGCCTAACTTACCTGTTTCACATGAGCCTAGAACACAAGGAATACAACTGAAAGACAGGTTTGAGGGTGTGTGGGAAAGCCGGACCCTCCCCACACCAAAGCACGTCCTTTGCAAAGGTTTTAGCCTCTTTCCCATTACTAAAAGCCCTTTTAATTTTTTTTTTTCTCCACCAAAGCTGAAAAATGCTCCCTGCATGCCTGTGGGAACACTGTTTTGACCGCCCCATATTCAATGTAAACGACCAAATCGTTCACAAATATTTCAGAAACAGTATTTAAGTCACTGAAGTGGATAATTTCCTTTGAGAACCAAAAACAACACATTATATAAAGGAGCTAACCACCTCCAGGTGTTATTTACCAAGCTGAATTTTCAAAATTCCAAAACAATCCCTTTCCCTTTACAGTGCTGTTCCCTGTGTCTATCACGTTACATCTTTTCTTAGGGACACCTTTCACATAGTGAATGGTGTTTTGATAAAAATCTGATAAATAACATATAAAATAAATTTGCTTCTGAGTACACAAAGGCATAAAGATTAGTGAGGAAAGAAGGCCATTTTTCTGTGTGGATCACTTCTAGTTATCTTCCTAAACAAATGGAGGCAAAAAACCCGATGGCTAAAGAAAATTATAGAAGACTTGGAGTTCCAGGTAGGTATTAATTACCAAAATGTGTGACAGATGATAAATAATTAGAGTTAATTACTCATTGCATTAATTTTCTTGGTTTATATGAGTTCAACTTCTGTATATAAATTGTTTCATCTATCACTTAAACTAGCCGTTTCACTATTTGACAAATGAAACCAAATAAATTACTACTTATGTAAAATGTCTCAATAATTACTATGTATGTAAAAACATTTCAATAATTGTTATCGTTGGATTTATCCTGATTCTAGCATTCTTTGTTATGATTTGTCTTCATTTGGAAAATGAAAAACAATACTGATCTTCACATCATATATTATAACTAATAATACACTCATTTGGTTTGTTTTAGTTACTAAAACAAAACAATTAAAAGGGAAGTCTAATGAAGAGGTTGGCTTGCCATGTATTTTTATTCTATTTACAAAAAATTAAAAATAGATAACATACTATATGCCAGGCACAGGTATTTTATTATATTTTAAAATAATTCTGAAAGTACAATCTCATTTATCTTCATTTTATAAATTAGGAAATTGAGGCCTAGTGAGGTAAACCATTTTGCCCAGAGTTAATCATTTAAAGAAACTATAGAAAAGAAATTGAACCAAAGTTTTTCTAGCAAAAATATTATGCTCTTTTTATTAGACCGCCTGCTTGTAAATTTGAACTGAAATGGACTTTAAAACAGTTGAAACATTAGGATTAGAATACAGAAAGATTTTTCTTACATGGCTTAAGCAAGAATTTAGACTAATTTTTAAATAATCATGCCCAAACTGCATATTGTATATATGGATACATCAATTACAAAATTCTACCATATCTAGAGATTTACTATTTTAGTTCTCATATATTTCATATAATATTTATGCATTTTTACATTATTATTTATAGGAGCCTCTGGTGACTCTCTTCTAAAATAACTTTACTTTCTTCTCCTTTGCTTACAGACACCAATTTATTCCCCCTTAATGGAAGATAACTCTATTCCCATATCAGGGAGTATATATCTGAGTTGGTCTGAAAGTCAATGGTGGCAATTCCAGTGAACTATTTCCAGTGAATAGTTCATGGGCATGGGACTCAATTCTGGTCAATAATAAGTGAAAAAAATGTCTTCAGGGACTTTTGGGAAAAAATGTCCATTATTTAAAAGGACATTCATGCGGGTGAAATAGTCTTTCTTCTATGTGATGCTGTTGTGTCTGAATGAGATGAGAACTGTTGCTGATGTAAGAGGTGGAAAGAGGAGTTTCTAGCACACTGAATTTGGCAGAGCGGAACCCGGAAAATACTGGGGTTTTTGATCAAATAATAAAACCTGGTAATTTCATACCAATAAGTTTCAGGTAATCTAAGATAATGAATTTCCTATGCCGTGAGTTGAGCTTTCCCACTGTATGTTCCTGAAAGCAGCCTCCTTACCACCCTGTGAAGCAGTGTGCATTTCTATCTCTAATCATTATGCAACCCAACTTCCTTGTGGTTTAGTGTAAAAGCAAAGTTTATTCAAATGAAATCAAAGGGTCAATCCAGAGCAGTTGGTACTCATGATGCACTCTCTCTTCATTTTGCTCTCTGAACCAGCTCTTTTTTTTTTCAATTCTCAAAATAAATATATATATTTTTAAGTAGGCTTCCGGCATAGCGTGGAGTCCAACACAGGGCTTGAACTCATGACCCTGAGATCAAGACCTGAACGGAGATTAAGAGTTGAATTCTTACCTGACTGAGCCACCCAGGTGTCCCCCGCCCAGCTCTTTTTTTAATGATGTGAGGTGAAATTCACACGATGAAACCCAACAATTAAAAGGAAACAATCCAATGACGTTTGGTACACGCACACTGGTGTGACGCCATCACCTCTACCACCTGCAAAATATTTCCAGCACTTCAACGTACATACGGCCATCTGAGTCTATGAGCCACTTGAGAGCAAGGCATGTTTAGTATTTGTCTTTGGATAACCAGACCATAACACAATTCCTGGCACAGGGTGGGTATTCAAAATAAGATCTTTAAAAATATAATGAGAGTTATTTCTCTACTACTGAACTTTGTTTTATGAACATAAACCTATACTTAGATCCTATAACACAGTTTAAGAAATCATTCATTATTGACAAATCAAATTGGTTAATATTATAGAACTTGACATTTTTGAATAATCTGTCCATGAAATAAAAGATTACAGAAAAATGCAATATTGTGAGGAAAAAAAACATTTACAGGTATTTTGATACCTTGCAGAGACACAATTATCACCTTAAGCAAAACCATGTATCACTGCATTAGGATCAGTAAATATTTATGTACTATAATGTAAAGAACCCTATGCTTAATATAAATTAGTATTAACCTACAGCAATATATAAATTATGTTATTTTATATTTATATTTAACATTATAAATATATTTAACAAAAGAATATAACACATCACTATACATATGTGTATATGTGTATTCATACATATACATGCATAAATTTGGAAAAGTTAAAACCAAACTCAAACTTAAAAACAGATTCCAAAAATTTCAAAAGGTGACATGTGATGGAAAAACATGGTTTCCTGTTGTTTATGGATTAAGTCTGGCCTAAGTTGGTAATGTAAGAAATATATTACTGTAATTCTTAAAATCATCACTGAATTACACTTGTTATTTGGCTATGGACATTTTCTTATATTCACATTTATTTTTTAGTTTTTGTTACTTGTGGGCAATGTTTACATTTCAAAAGATGATTCTGAAGAAAAAGATGTGGAAATAGATAACCTTGCCTCAGCAGTGGGAAAACTCAGACACTACCACAAAGGAGTTAAGTAAACTCTTGCCATGCAAAGAAAGGCTGAAAAACACGTCTGCAAACTAGCATTTCAAAAAAGCAAACAGAAGGCACAGCACATTTTAATGGGCTTTTTGCTTATTTCAGTAATGTCACAGGTTTGATAATTAGACCCTGCATTCAATGTTGGTTTAATCGAGACTCTTCAAAGGCAGTTGCAGTAACCAGTGTTTTCGTGTTGCTCAGTGGATTAAGGTCGGGGATATGATACCAACACTGGCTGGGTGGGTTTAACCTAGAAACATTTGATTTCCTGGTGAGGAGTCCACAGACCTCTCCCAAGAAGGCCTTAGTGAAGGTACTAATGTCTCAGCAAGAAGTTATCGCAAACAGACTAGAATGCTGTTGTGACATAGTAACATCTTTCTGTTCCAAAGCTAACATTTGTAATTTTACTAATTGTCAAGGGATCCTTTAAAAAGAGTCCCACCTACCAGGGTCATCTCCAACAAACACATTTACTCATTTGCTACAATTACCAGCTGCATCAGTTCCTCTTGTGTGTGTGGGGGTGTGTGTGTGTGTGTGTGTGTGTGTGTGTGTCTGTGTGTGTGTGTATAAGTTTAATCCTTGAGTATGAGTTATTGGTACCTACATTCTACAGATGAATATGTATCTAGGTCTATCTATGCTAACAAAATTTGTATCTGAAAATTGTCGATTTTCTGTGAAGGTGAAAATAAAAAACACCTGCAGTATATATATTCATCTGAAAGTAACATTGTTTCCATTTTCTGCCAACAAAATAACAAAGAAGATAATACTTACTAGACTTGCAGGGCCTGGTACCTTTGTTGTGTGGGGAATTACTTTGATGCAATAAATTAACAAGAAAACTTTCCCAGTAGTCAGCAACATAAAGGTTCACAGACCAAATTAAAATGCTCAAATCACAAAGTTTATTAATTACATTTAATACATATAGCATAAGACAAGAGGAAAGAAATGGAGTAAGTTAACACATTTAGGATGGGGTGCAAGTGTCTCGGAAGGACTATATCACTATATCCGTGGGACACAATATTCAGTTGCTCTATTGCTTTGCATTTCCTGTACTGACATCGTTACTAGAATGATAGCTGAAGTTCAAGCAAGAAAACCCAACTGAGGAAGAAGGTCAGGGCAAATGACACACTCTTGCTTTATCAGAGAGACACAGGACAAGGTGGCCTGGCTAAGAGCTATACGTTGCCAATCAGCTTGCTGAACAGTCATGGGTTTCATGTCAGTTTCTTGGGCATTAGAAGTGTCAGGGCCAAAATGGGTGTCACCAATGGGGGGCTGAATTAAGATCTTATGAATAATGAGTGCTTCATATGTCTCATGTATACTTACCGCATCCTGTTATTTAGTGCTTCTGGTACCTCATGCACATTTAACACCTCATGAATAATCATGCTTAGTCCTTCCATCCTCTCTACGGTTAACTCATACAAGCTCTACTTACTAACTTCTTCCGTATACTTACAGCAGCTTATGAGTTTTATCCATTCTTTCCTTGCTAGACTCAAATATTCTCAATCAATACAACAAATAGCTTTCCCTTAGCTATTGAACTCTGAACTGCTTAAAACCAGCTCCAATAATCAGAGTTTTCAAAACTTAGGGAAAATAGTATATGTATGACACATTTTCATGGATGTGTGTGTATAGTAGACAGATGGGTAGATATTAAAGAGAGGATCATATTCATATATGATTATGAGAAACTGACTTCAATATAGGGGTCATTTTAATATGGAAACATGGGAGTCACAAAGTACAGAATTATGAGAAAAATCTTAAATTTTGTTTTTGAAAATGAACTTCAATTCATTGATAAGAATAAATTCAACCATGAAGCTATTTCAAAGCAATTATTCTTTAAAAGAGCTGAATTACCAGAAGCACCAAATTATTTGATAGAATTAAATGTATAAACGTGTGTTCAAATGTCTTTTTATTTCTTGGAATAAAAACGTCTTGTTACATATCGTGAATTTATTTATACACTATTGATGAAAATAACACTTTGAAATAATTGTGGCAAGTGCTGTGTTCCAGTACAACTGACTTATGCAAAGATATTAAATCTGAAAGTAATATAATGAATAGTATGTCTAGTCTATACTACTCTAAATATTAACTAAATTACTGGACAGGTGCACCTTATTCAATGTATGTCAGTGTTGACACCTTCAATCTGCATGGCATACGGTTTTGTAGTTTCATTTGGCAAAAATATATTAATTTTAGATTATGCACCAGTGTGTTGATTGGCATGTACCTGTATGTTGGGGATAAAGGTAGTGATGAAGGTATTGGCTTCTCTCTGACCCAGATGCCAGCATGGCAGAAAGAAGGTGATGGTGCAAAGACAAAAGGAGTGAACAACCATGATACACAATGTGAATTTTAAAGTGTTCGAATAATACACATACGAGGCTCTTTGTTGTAAACAGTAGAGCCACATTTATTTGTCAATGTTAAATTTACTTTGTTTTGTTCCTTCTGTTGTCAGAATAAAATGAGACCTGTTACAAAGAAATTTATTATTATTATTATTATTATTATTATTATTATTTGTAGAGAGTTGAATTTTGGAGTGCAGTGAGCAGTCCTAGTCTTGCTCTATGTATTTAAGTTTCAAATTACACAAAGAAAAATAAATATGAACTCTACACCAGTGGGGGATAAATCTTCAGTCCCAATAATTGTAAGTGTGTTAGTTTGAAGTTATTATCACTAACTGCCCAACTGGGAATCACATGGATGCACTTAGCCATGCATCAATCTAAACTACGCCAAAGCCTGAAGACATGCTTGCATATATATTGGCAAAGTTAAACCACCCTGAGGTTGTTTATCTGACACAATCATGAACCAAGAAGAAAATACACATATGCTTTTGGTTACTAAGTATTCCTTTATTAACCCCAAGATCAAGAGTCTAAGTAAAGATACCTTAAAATCTATTGCTCCTTTGACTAAAAGGTTTTAAAATATCTTTACTTAGACTCTTGATCTCAGAGTCATAAGTTCAAGCCCCACATTAGGTGTGGAGACTACTTAAAAAATAATAATAAATAAAATATCTTAATTTTCAAGTACTTGAGAATTATCTAGATAACTTTTGTTGCAGATTATTTTTTTTATTTTTTTATTTTTTTTTTAACGTTTATTTATTTTTGAGACAGAGAGAGACAGAGCATGAACAGGGGAGGGTCACAGAGAGAGGGAGACACAGAATCTGAAACAGGCTCCAGGCTCTGAGCTGTCAGCACAGAGCCCAGCGCAGGGCTCGAACCCACAGACCGTGAGATCATGACCTGAGCCGAAGTCGGATGCTTAACCGACCGAGCCACCCAGGCGCCCCTGTTGCAGATTATTAATTCAACTCTGCCATCAACATATTCTGTAAAGTCTTTGAAATTTATTGAGATTTTTCTTCTGTTCCAGCATAATATCCATCCATATACGTACACTAAAAAAGAATGTGTTCTGCAGTTGTTGGATTGTTTTCAATTTTTTTTCAATGTTTATTTTTATTTTTGAGAGAGAGAGAGAGAGAGAGCGAGCGCCAACTGGGGAGGGGCAGAGAGAGAGGGAGACAAAGAATCCAAAGCAGGCTCCAGGCTCTGAGCTGTCAGCACAGAGCCCGATGCAGGACTTGAACCCATGAACTGTGAGATCATGACCTGACCTGAAGTCGGATGCTTAGCTAACAGAGCCACCCAGGTGCCCCTAGATTGAATGTTTTAAAATGTCTATTAAGTCTAGTTGTTTTACTAAGTAGTGAGAGAGGATGTTAAAATCTCCAGTTGTCAGTACAGATTTGCATACTTCTCCCTGAATTTTGATCAGTTTTGCTTCATGTGCTTTGAAGTTCTACTATTAAAAATTTCCTCTATAATGGACATTTTATCACTATAAAATCACTATAAAACATTTATCACCTCTGTATCTTGACTTATGTCAGCTATTAATGTAGTTACTCCAATTTGCTTATACTTAGTATTTGCATTTATGTATAAAGTTAATCTTATAAATAGCCTATGATCAGGCCTTGCTGTTTCTCATTAATTGTGGTAATGTTTGCCTTTTATTTGACGTTTTTAAATCTATTTACTTTTAATGTAATTATACATAGAGTTGTGTTTAAGACTATCATCTTGCCAGTTTTCTTTTTTTTTGTTGTTCTTTTGATTCAGCTTTCCCAACTTCTCTGAGACTAAAAAATCATTACATAATATTCAAATGTAATTCTTTTTTAAAATTTTTTAATGTTTATTTTTGATAGAGAGAGACGGAGACAGAGTATGGGCGAGGGGAGGGCAGAGAGAGCGGGAGACACAGAATCTGAAGCAGGACTCAGGCTCTGAGCTGTCAGCACAGAGCCTAATGTAGGGCTCAAACTCAGAAACTTCCCCAGCTATATTTCTTGACATATTCTTTCTCTGTATCTCTTTTTTTTTAGTTGTTACTCTGAGGAATACATTATAACCTCTAATTTCTATTTCTCAATACTTATTTACCATTTCATTATTTTCTGTAAACAGGAACTTTCAACTGGTGTCATTCTAATGAATTTCATTTGGCATTTCTTACAGTGCTAGTTATTTTGTTGGCAACAAACCCTTAGCTTTAATTGATCAGAAAATATAATTTGAATTAATTTAACTGGACATAGAATTCTGGTATTACTTTTGTGTGTACTTTAAAAATGTAATCCCATTGTCTTCTGTTTTGTATTTATTGCTGATGTGAAGTCAGCACTGTCATTACAGTTGGTCTCCTTCGTGTGTGTGTGTGCGTGTTTTTTTATTGACCGATCTTAGTATTTTCTCATTATACTCAGCCATTGGACTTTCATGTGCTTAGGTTTGGTTTTTCTGAGCTACTTGTGTTTATTAATTGATAATTTTAATTAATTTTGGAAAAACTCCCTCCATTATTTCTTTAATTTTTTCTACCCAATCCTGCATCCTTTCCTTCTAAGACTCCAAACAGCTTTGTTAATTTATTGATATTATCTCCAATCACCATCTTTTTTCTTCTATTGTGCTTCATTTTGGATCATTTCAATAGACATTTTTCAATTCAAGAATTCATTCTTTCACACTAGTATTTACTTAGTAGTTTGTATTTTTGATTTCAGAAAGTGTTTTTTCTACTCAAGAACATATTGTTTTAAAAAGTTCTAATTTTATTGCTGAGATTCCCTGCCTTTTCTCTCATTCTCTCCATCTTTCCCATGAATGTTTGATCAGACATGCATAATGATTAAAGTCCTTTTATGCTAGTTCCAATATCCAGGTTATTTAAGGAATTAATTTGTGTTAATTTTTCCCACATTGTGCCTCCTGTTTCTTCTTAAAATTTGTCATTTTTAATTAGATATTGATTATTATGTATAAAATAATAGGATTGTCTGAGCAACACTATTTTTCTCTTTCATGTTTGTTTTTCCCAGAGAATACAAGTTATTTTTTAGGACTAGTGGCTAAGTGAAGAGTTGATCCTTCAGATTTGCATCAATAATCAATTTGTTCTCTGCCTGAGCAACAAATCTAAGAACATTTATCTCAGGTTTATGGGGATATGTCACACTTATAATATTTGGTTAATTGTTTTTGAATAAGTGTATAGTTGTACTATTCCACTATTTAAATATAAATTAAGATAGACAGTAAGCTAAAGTAGCTACAAAATAGCAAAATACTAATAGTTTTTAACTTAAATGCATATATGTAGTATGTCTGGCTCGTATATTCCCAAATGTATGGTCTTAATTATATAACATGAAGAAACATTCCCAACAACAGCAAACTAATGAACAGTTAAGGAGATAAATGTCATAGCAGAATCTAGGGATACTTAGTATCAATATTTCTTTAAAAATAAAGAAAATTATATTGTGCTTCTTTCAAAAATGTTTCAATATGAAGCAAAAAGTTGTGTGTGTGTGTGTGTGTGTGTGTGTGTGTGAGTGCATGCATATATGTCAAAACCTAAGGATAATTCATTGGCCAACAACAAAAAAATACTACTGTTGAAAATCATTTCGAAAAAAAAAATGTTATGAGCTGAAAAATTAAGAATATACAGGGTATAAATCATACATATTTTACAATGATCTGAATTTATACATCTTTCCCAAATTACAAAGGTGAGAGAGAATGAAAAGAACCATTTTATTTTTTTTAACATTTATTTATCTTTGAGACAGAGAGAGAGAGAGCACATGAACAGGGGAGAGTCAGAGAAAGAGGGAGACACAGAATCTGAAACAGGCTCCAGGTTCTGAGCTGTCAGCACAGAGCCTGACGCGGGGCTCGAACCCACGGACCGCGAGATCATGACCTGAGCCAAAGTCGGACACTTAACCAACTGAGCCACCCAGGCGCCCCGAAAAGAACCATTTTAAATGCTACTGGAATTAGTGCAATAGAGCATTGCTTCATTAGAAATTGCTCATGGGAGCAAACTATATATAGGAGAAGTTGCAAAAGAAAGGATAAGTGTTAGATCATTTTTCTGTAAAATAATCCTTGGAACAGCATATACTCATGCTTAAATTGTTTATATTAACTATTTATTTACCTTGTGGTCTCAGCTTAATACTGGAATACTGCAAATCTTGAAAGCCTGCCGTAGAAAATTATCTCTTCTGTTTTAAATTCAGAAGTACGGAAGAAAGTATCACCAAAAATATAGAAGGAAAGGATGAGATGGAGTTAGGAATAAAAGAAGTGATACGGAAATGAAACATAAGAATTCACAGTATTTCTTTCTTGTATATTTCTTAGAATTGCCCCATGATGCAATCTGGAGCTTTCCTTGCAGGAAGTTTTTAACCACAAATTTAATCTTTTTAACAGAAATAAGACTATTCCACTTAGGTATTTTCTTCTTGAATGATCTTGAGGAGTTTGTGGCATTTAGGTAATTTATTTCACTTAAATTGCCACACTTACTGGCAAAAGTTCCCTGGTATCCTCTTAATCTCTGTAAAATCGGTAGGGATATCTTCTCTCTCATTACGCTATCATTCATATACCACCTATCTCAAATCATCACCTGATATAGGTAAGCTGTCATACCTCTCTTTGTCTCTGATCAATTTTGTTAAAGTTTTAGTGATTTTATCTCTTGTGCCAAAGAAACAGCCTTGAGATTCATGGATGTTCTCTATTGTATTTTTTTCTATTTTCTATATCTTTTTCCGCTCTGCCATGTATTATTTCCTTTCACCTGCTTACATTTGCGATTCTTTTTCTAATGTCCAAATGCAGACACCAATGTCATTGGCTTGGTGTCTTTCTTCTTTTCTGACATAGACAGTTCTATAACTTCTCCATGTGTACTATTCCGGGAACATCCCCCAATTTTGATATATTGTATTTTTATTTTTATTCTATTCAAAAACTTTATAATTTTCTTTTGCCTATGTGCTTTTACATAGGCAATGTTATTTAGTGCACCAATGTTTGGAGATTTTTCAGATATCTTTCTGTATCAATCACATTAAAAGTTCATTTGAAGTTCCCCAGAGGCAGAAAGTAATTTAAAAAATCACAGGTGTGTTTTCAGGTTCCGGGGAAGTGTTCAATCAGGAGTCAGAATTTTTCTGCATATAAGGTAGATGCTAATATATGGCTTATGTAGTAGCTGTAAAAAAAAATCACTAACCATCGCCTAGATTTTATTAAAACCCAATATATTTTTATTAGTAAAAATTTTTCCAAGTTTGAAAAAGGAGGAAAGTAAGCTGAAAGACATTACAGGTATAACAAAAAGCTAGTTCACAGATTCAAAGCTAAAGTAAATAAAGTTGCCTGATATTCTGAGGTCATGGCAAGAAAATTTGTGTACTGGTGATTAGTAATATGTTGTTATGTATATAGGAGTTGGAATGGATAGCATGGGGAAATTGCCAGTAAGGTAGAATGATGCCACATATGAAAGTGTATGACAAGCCAAAGACTTAGGAATGACAGAAGACAATAAAAACAGTTAACTCTCTATACTTACTTAGTATATCACAGCTGGGCAGTGAGAAATACTAGCTGTCTGACTGTTTTTCTCAGACTACTTAATTCTCAAAAATATCTCTAATGGATACTTTTATCAGATAGAAGTCAAATTTTCATACACAGACTAAATACTTCTGTGGGTTTTTTGCCAGTTCTATCTTTACTTTCTTGTTTTTAAGTTAATGAAAGGTTAGGATAAAAGGCATCGAAATAAATGATGTTAAATTGGTTCCTGTAAAATTTCAAAATGGAGTAATAAATAAGAGTACTTAGAAATCTATGAGCTCTCTCAACAGATACGCATTTTTGAGGCTCACCAAATCCTTTTGACAAAATGTTATTATACTTTATACCTCATATGTTTTTAATGATGCATACTAATTCCATCTGTTTTACTAGAAGCATCATATCTCTTCATGATCATGTTGTTTCATATGTATTACCAGAGGATTCAGTTAACATATTTTTTTTTTAATTTTTTTTTCAACGTTTTTTATTTATTTTTGGGACAGAGAGAGACAGAGCATGAACGGGGGAGGGGCAGAGAGAGAGGGAGACACAGAATCAGAAACAGGCTCCAGGCTCCGAGCCATCAGCCCAGAGCCTGACGCGGGGCTCGAACTCACGGACTGCGAGATCGTGACCTGGCTGAAGTCGGACGCTTAACCAACTGCGCCACCCAGGCGCCCCAACATATTTCAAATGCATGTCATTAGTCAAAAAAATCACAACCTGGTTTTTTTTGGGAGGGTGAAGAAATGAGGAATGCTTTATTTTATATATTCTAAAATTTACATGTTTTATAATCTATGTATTTTATGTTTCTATCTCTATATTTTGCATATCCTAAAACCTACATCTCAAGAGAGTAATTATCATGTATCGGCAAAAGAATATTTGCTTCAGCTTTTCTTGGATCCTTTTAAAATTTAGCATTTGGAGAGAAAAAGAAAGGAAGAAAGAAAGAAAGAAAGAAAGAAAGAAAGAAAGAAAGAAAGAAAGAAAGAAAGAAAGAATCTACTTGTAATCAACATTTTTTGAAAGTATGGCCATCCATTTTCTAATTAAGGCAAAGGAAGATAAATTGTTTGTTTGTTTTTCTTCCTAATATAGAAGATAGATTAGGCTATTTTCTTATGTTACACATGGATTACCTTGAAGAATTTGGGCACAGCTGGGCATGAAGCAGTTGCCCTACTTTAAAAGAATACAAAAGGAAATTATAGATCAAGGATACATGAATTTTCTTTATATTTTCCCCAGCTATGTTCACCATTGTCATAAACTTCAAATAGACATGCATGTTATTGAAATAAGTATTATGGTAAGAATTAAGATCTTGCTCATATTTTATGGATGAATTAACTGCTATAGGAATTGCCCTCTCATTATAAATAAGTACACAACCAAGCAAAACACATGAAACAACCGTTTTCAGATGGGACGATAGTGGTGCCTGGGTGACTCAGTCGGTTAAGTCTCCGAGTCTTGATTTTGGTTCAGGTCATGAGCTCAGGGTTCATGAGATCAAGCCCCACGTAGGTCTCTGTGCTGACTGCATGAAGCCTGCTTGGGATTCTCTCTTTCCCTCTCTCTCTCTCTGCCCCTCCCCTGCTCTTTCTCTCTCTCAAAATAAATAAATAAATAAACATTAAAAAAATACTTTATAAAAATGGAAACTAGCAAAGAGGCCGAAGGGTGATTTGGCATGATCACATAGATACTAAATCCATCCCCTACCTATAATTGCCAGAAACATTTATAGACAGATCAGAGCATCGACTACCGGGAGGAGATTTCAAAGTGTGTGTCGTTTAAAGGAGCAGGTGCTATATAAAAGAAAGTAGACACAATGTAAACGCAGGCATGGTTTAAGGAACAGGTGCATATAAGGGAGGTTTTGAAATGTATAGCTTCTGGTGGAGAAATGGGACAACAGCTAGCAGAGGGATAAGATCTTGCAAGAAAGAAACAAACAAGGCGACTGCCCCATTTTACATCCTGGACGCAAATCTCAGGCTGTAGTGCAGGATGGGTGACAGAAACATGGTCGAGCAGTTAAGGAGAAAGAGATCTGAGTTGACAGAGTTATTTGACCTAGTTATACACAGTGCATTAGGCAGAGACCTCAGAATGATGTCATCTTACTAGAGGTGACAAAATAACCATAGACTAATCAAACAAGCTTGTCAAGTTGCAAACCGATCCTGACCAGCTTGCCTGTGTGACAGAACGAGGTTGCATATTACTTAAAGAAACACAACAAAATCTCACACTTAGTAATGTGAAATTAATAATATTTGGAAACTGACAAAATTCTCTCCATGACCAAACTTTAAACAGACTCATCTGAGTTCCCACTCAAATCCAGGGTTTCTGTGTCCTTCTTTGTACAGTCTAGTATTAGCAAGGATCATGTCAAGTCTATCTAGCAAGAGTCTCCACCCTCCCTCAATATCTGATCAAATTCGGCATCCCACAGCCTTAATAGCTGATCACTCTGGCCTGTCCTCAGCAAAAATCATGTCAAGTCGGTTTTGTCAGAATCCCCCTCACCCCTAACTCTTCCTTCAGTAATTTTCCATCCACCGATACCCACTTTTCTTTATTGTATTGAGAATTGAGTTTGGTTCTATACTGAGGTCACTTTCTCCCTGTTACAGTAGATTCTTTTTAAAAAAATGAAATGTATTTCCAGTGATTCAACTTTAGTCTGCTCTGATTGTCTTTGATTCAAAGACAATAAAATGCTATCAGTTCTAGGTGTAGCTGAGGATAAAGGCAGCCACATAGCTATCTGCATCCCTAAGTTTTCCCTCATAAAAAGTAAGAAAATAAGAAGGGATAAGTAAGTTCTATATGAAAATATGCCCTCGGCATGATTGAAAGCAGAAAGTACAAACTGTGAACGAAAAGAGAAAAATCACCAATCTTAGCACGTAATTTCTCATGCTACTGCCTTAGCCTTAACCGGCCACGAGGCTATGTGAAGAGCAAAGCCATAATGAGAAAAGGTGTGGAGAAGAGAGAAGATGGAAACTAGCAAAGGGGCCAAAGGCTGATTTGGCATGATCGCCAGAAATATTAAATCCATCCCCTACCTATAATTGCTGGAAACGTTTTAAGACAGATCACAGCATCGACTACAGGGAAGAGATTTCAAAGTGTGTGTGGTTTGAAGCAGCAGGTGCCATTTAAAAAAAAAAAAAAGTAAATACAATGTAAGGACAGGCATGGTTTAAGCAACAGGCGCATATAAAGGAGGTTTTGAAATGCATAGCTTCCAGTGGAGAAAAATGAACATAAAGAGGAGAAAAGTGTTTGGCAATTGGGTGGTGAAGGTAAAAAGAAAAGAAAAATCTTAGGGTCCTATAAGGCAAAAGAGAAACACAAAATAGAATTCACATCCCTTTCTCACCATCAAAACAGACAAGCAAACAAACCCACCTTGTCTGATCTATTTTGCAAATACGTTCTCCTATTTACCAGCTGTCCTGTGACTTCCTGTGGTGCTAGTTTCTATGCAAAAGTGTTTTTATTTTTACGTCGTAAAATTTGTCAATTATATTCTTCAATTCCCTCTGAATTTTGAAACACAGTTAGAAAGCCTTCCTCAACACCTAGATTAAAAAAGAATTGACCCCTCTCTTCTAGCACTTGCATGGTTTGATCGTTTTACATTTAGGTCTCCAATCATTCTGGAATTTATTAGTATGCTTGTTAGTACATTTACTAGTATCTATCATACACAGATCTAATTTCAACTTCTTTCCCCCAAGTTACTACCATTTCCAATAGAAGAATGGAAAAAAAAAATGTGAACCATCATATATGTGTATGTATGTGCATAAACACTCATATGTGTGTAAATATGTATATATATATATATATATATATGTGTGTGTGTATATATATATATATAAAGATTCAGTCATATTCATAGTTAAAGAGATGCAAATTAAATTAAAATAACACTTATACACCATTTCTCATCTATCAGATTGGGAAAATTAAAAATCATAACTAATTCTGTTGGCAAACAATCACTCTCATACAATGCAAGTGGAAACACAAATTAGTACAACTGCTCTGGAGGGGAATTTGTCAATAAATCACAAATACATATGTGCTTATCTTTTGACTCAGCAGTCCCATTTCTAAGGCTCTATCCTAAAGCGCCTCTAAGAATACAAAAATATATATGGACCAATTAATTTAACATTGCTTTTAGTTTCAAAATATCACATATAGTATAGCCTGAATCCCTTACATAGGAGAATATTGAAAAAAAAAGTATGCTATACCTACATAGTGCAAGTATACGTAGCCATAAAAAGAAGCAGAAAGATCGTTATGCACAGTTTTGCAGTGATTTGCAGAATATATTGTTAAATGAAACACGCTAAATGCACACAAAATGTATAGTATATTTCAAGCAAAAATATAGGAGATAGAGAAAACAGAGATGTATGTGCTCATTGGTACTAAAGAATTACAGAAGAGATCATTTACAAACTAAAGAGATTATTTACCTACTAGGAAATAGGTTGATAAGGTTGGCATGAAGAAATATGGTAGTAAGGAAGGAAAAAGAAAGCATTATTTCTCTGAGCATAATAGCTTTGATTCCACAAACTATGGCATAGTTTCACATAAGCAAAATACAAATTAATAATTAAAATCACTGAGGTATGAAGGAAATCAAAATGGAATACACATAGTGTATTAGTCAGGGTTCTCCAGAGATGGGGAACAAAAGAACTAACCTATGTAACTTTGGAAAACAGCATTTTCTCTAAGGCTAAAAATAGGAAGTGTACATTAGTTAGTAAATCAGTTTCCCATGGGGGCATGGGTGAGCAACTCAAATATTACTGTGTTTGTAGGATTATTTAAATAAATAAATGTATTATAAATAATAAGAGTGAGGTTTTCTGGCCACCAAAGAAAGTGTCACAAGAACAGGGAGAGGGCTAGCATAAGCCTGTAGTATTATTAGATTTGACAAATCAGAGAACTTGCGGTTTTTAGGATAGAGAGAGACAGAAATAAACATAATTGTGTGAGCACTCTTGAGTCAGAACACACACACATTATATATATATATATATATACACACACATATATGTGTATATATATGTGTGTACATATATGTGTGTGTACACATATATATGTGTACATATATACACATATATATGTGTACATATATATACACATATATATGTGTATGTATATATATATGTGTGTATATATATGTGTATATATATACACACATATATATATACATACACATATATATATACACATATATGTGTGTGTATATATATATAATGTGTGTGTGTTCTGACTCAAGAGTGCTCACACAATTATGTTTATTTCTGTACATGTGTACATATATATACACATATATATATACATATATGTGTACATATATATACACATATATATGTGTATATATGTGTATATATGTGTGTATATATATATGTGTATATATGTGTATATATATGTGTATTACTTGTCAGAACACACACATTATATATATATATATATATATATATATATACACACATATATATATCTCAGATATCATATATATATCATAGCCCTATCTGCTGAGAGGACCTAGAAACAATGACATCCCAATAGCAATGAATATGCTTAGTCTTGGAGTTTGGCTTCTAAATTCCATTCTCCAATAAAAGAAATTAACATTCTTTGGAGAAGTAGATAATTACTAGTATTTGGACAGAGAAAACACAAGGTAAGCCTGGAATATATTGTAGTGTCAGGCAATAACAAAGTCCTTGAAAAAATGATGGGGGGAATGGCAAAAGGACACAGGATCCAAAACTGAAACAATTTGGGGGAAAAATAAATAAATAAATAAATAAATAAATAAATAAATAAATAACTGTAATACTGGATTATGACAGAAAAGATAAAATCAATATCACGAGTCCATTCTGATATGACTGTATCATTGAATAAATAAATAAACAAATAAATAAATAAACAAATAAATAAATAGACAAATGACAGATTTGCTTATAGAAGAATTCCTGTTAATAAATGCTAGAGAAATGAAGGAAATGACCAAGTGCCATTAGGCAAACAGTAGTAATTTCTGCAGTTTGCTAAGAATCAGTGAGTAAAAATTTGGAAGCAATAGAATATAAGCATAGTAACAATGTATCCTCCTTAAGATATTTATCAATCACAAAGGGAAAAAATATTAAAACTAAATGAAGAAACCCAGCAGATCCAACCTTATGCAAGTGAAAGACAAGTAAAAGGAGGTATATAGCAAATTTATTCTTAATAGCCAAACGCTTGAAACAATCCAAATGGCCAGCAATGTGAATGCATATACAAAATGTAGTATACTCAAAATTGAACACTATTTAGCAATAAAAAGTAAAAAGTAAATGATTGACACATGTAGAAATATAGATGAATTTTAAATGTATTTTTCTGAGTGAAGAGAGCTAGACCCAAAAGACTGTTTTATGCCATCCCAAAAAAGCAAAGCAGAATTCTGGTTGTAGACGCAAGGCAGGATGGAAGAGAAGAAGGGACTGATATAAACTGCTATGGAGAATTTTGCAGTGATACTAATACTCTATGTCTTCATTTGGATGGTAGTCCCAAAATTAGATGTGTTTCTCAAAATTCATAAAATTGAACTCTTAAAATGGATGATTTTTTTGTAGGTAAATTTTATCCGAAAAAGGCAGAATTTTAAAATGGGTGTGCATTCCATTGACACTGCATTGTCAAATGATGCCAAATAAAACTATTTTCCAAAAGAAATTGGCAGGAAGTCCGTTGAGATTGATTAGGCAAATCTGGAGGTTCCCTGGAATTTTATTTACTTGAGCCAAATGAGACCTTAAGTTTCAGGCCTGAGAATACGAGACTTCAAGAGCAATGAGTCTTTTGAACCTGGAAATCCACAGGAGTTTGGAATCTGGGAAAGCTACTTGATGAAGCACTGTCTTTAAGAACAAAGTAGGAGGTAAGTAAGGCAATGAAGTCCAAACCGCATTATCAGGACAATAATAGTAAAAAAATCATATTATTTCTCAAAACTTTATCACTTGAACATATTTGTGCCTTGAGTTCTTTTTCTCTTATAGAATGAATTTCATAAGACTTGGTAACCAGTGAATTATGAGAAAGCAGAAAAAGGAGAAACAAGCATAAATCCAAAGCATTTAATACAGGTGATATTCAGAGTCAAGTTCTCGAACTTGGTTGGGGTAGTAAGTTATTAAAAGATTTAATCTGGTATACCTGAAAACATCTAGGTAGTTAAGTCCAACAGGAAGATAAAAATGAGAGTATTAATCTTCAGGGTGATGCTGGGATCAAAGGTACAGCTATGGGCACCGTATGTGAAAACTCAAAGTGATGAAAGCTATCACAATCTAGAGGAAAAAAAATTCAGATAGAGAAAAGCAAAGCACAGAGAAAAGAATTTTCGAAATTCTTACTTGTGAGTAGGAAAGGAAGTAGCCAAATCAGTAAACAAAACAGAGAAACTGTTGAAAAAGAAGCAAGAGAATTAGGCAATCATAGAGTCCCAGATACTCAGTGTGAATACCATTCTTTCCTCTTTAGCTGTAAAACATATTCTGAGAATCTCTTTACTTTCTCTCTTCAGTTTCCCTTTCTTTTCCATATATTCTTGTACTCTGCCTTTAATCAATTTGACACACCTACCTTACCTTGAAGAAAATTAAAACTGGATAGTATCCAGAGAATAGGAATAGAGTAATTTATTATTTTATGCTAGGTTATGTTACGTTTTCACTAAAATGTGTTTTAAAAGTCACTACATATTAACGGTAGTTGGTAATTTTGTGCTGCTAAAACTTCTAAGGCAACAGCACAACTCTTGCTATAATGAGCAGTCCATTATGCACACATGTAATATTCACTGGGTGAATTATTAGAGTTAAATGAATATCAGGCATTCACAAGTGAATTGTGTCATAAAGAACTTATAACTTTAAATTGAAAATAGTTGTGCTGTTATTTTTAACAAATGGCAGACAATACAGACTACAGTATGAATATCAAATTTAACCACTATATTTATTGCCAGATTTCTGCCTAATTTAGAGATACTGAACCATCAATATATCTGTCCAAAAATGCAGCTTCTCACAGTTATAAGTAGAGAAAGACTTAGAGCATTTACTATATGCTGGGTAGTCCTAAACACATTAGGATTTTTTATACGTACCTCAAGCACAGGTTATTTTAGATATTAAATCAACAAGGACTCTGGATTATCAACTTTGTTCCTCATTGTGTCAAAACAGATCACAATACATTTTAATCTATTGGAAAATTGTCAAAGCATATTGACCTTTACAAAACAAAACATGTTTTTATCATCTATCAGGAAACTATAAAATTGTTTGTCTTTGGAATCAGTAAATGTAAATATATATGTATGTATATATATATATACATCTCTTCATGTACAGATTCAAAACAATAAAGATGGCTATGGCTTGATATTGTAGGCACTACTGTAGGATCATTAGACAAGGTACACCTTTAATTTTTTTTTAATGTTTACTTTTTTTTAAAGAGAGAGAAAGCTCAATTGGGGGGACAGACAGAGGTGGGGAACAGAGGATCCAAAGCAGGCTCTGTGCTGACAGCAGAGAGCCCCATGCAGGACTCCAACTCATGAACCCTGAGATCATAACCTGAGTCAAAGTCGGATGCTTAGCTGGCTGAGCCACCCAGACAACAAGATACACCTTTGAACCATAAGTGACAGCAAAGTCACTTCCGCAGGGAGAAAGCCTGACTTTTCATAGAAACATTCATACTCTGAACTAGGCGGCAAAGTCAGCCTTTGTCCCCTCCATCCCTGGATATTTTGTCCAGGGTTTTAATAGTTACTTCCTGAACTTTCATGCCACTCAAATGGCCTATGCAGCTAAAGCAATATGATTATGTAATTTTAAATAAAATGGAGAATATGGTGGAAGGTTTAGATAGTTATTTCTCCACAAATTCCCTGGCCTTCATATGTTTTCATCCTTCACTCCCCTTCCAGGCAATGATCAAGCACTAAATGACAATAATTGTATTTGCTGAGAAGAAAAAAATACCATCTGCATTCCCGGGCATTTATACTGTGTGGAATTTTTCTTAGAACATCCCATACCACTCACTCATGACAATGTTAGTATAGTCATATTAGTATTAGAGTTATTCTCCCAGAAGAATATGATAAAATGATATATTTTTTTCCTAATTCAGCTTTCTGGTGAATGATAGAACTGGAAAGAATATTGGAAAGTTATTTAGTGTAATGCCAAGTTTGTAGGGAGAACACAGGTGCAGAGATGTCAAGGGGTTGACAATATTGGCATCCAAAGATCATCAACAGAAGTGTCAATGAAAACCATCTTTATCGAATCAATCAGCCTACTAATCATATTTCAACCTCTTTTCTACTAACTAAAATGTAGAAAATCTTTTTGCAGTGCTCCAGAATGATGATATAAAAAGTGTTCAGACAATCTTGTAAATTGGGCTTTTAAAATTAATATTCACTTTTATCCTTTGCAGTTTTATGGAAGGTAATCAAAATAGTTTGCATGTTAAATCACATGTAAAATAAACTATCTTTTTAGTAGGGAGATTTGCATTAAAATTCAGTTCTGCTGAGGAATTTATCAGTGAGATCTTGGTTGGCTCATGACCAAATATATGATCCATTTCAATCTTTTGAGTGCTAATATAATAAGCAATATTGTATAGAGAAAGCTTTAAGATTTGCTTATTTTATTATGCACATTTAGCCACTTTCAAATTCCCCAAAATTATTTTGTACTATGTGTGTTACAGCCATTACGAGGTAAGTCGGAAAGGCACAAAGGACCATACTTTTTGCTTAAAATTTTGTTCATAAGATCACCCTGAAAGGCTTATCCTTTGGATATCAGGTTTTTATATAATTCATAGATATAAAGTACTTTTAAAGCAATCTATGGTAGAATCTCAAGAGCAGATAAGCAGATTGATCTCAGGAATACTTGTAGGTTAAATGAAAAACTCAGTAGGAGTTGAAATGAATACAGGAGTAATTTCAAAATGTGGCTTGCCTATTTTCAACTCCATAGGCTACTACTATACTTGGATTAAGGGGAGAAATGCAAATGAGTTAGCATGCACAGATATTGACAGAACTGTTAATAAAACTCATCTTTACTACTAATCAATCGACTAATTATATTTTAACTTCTACTGTCTTTTATAGACAACTATGCAATAAAAGTTTCTATAAAAGAACCTCAGATTCTACAAGTGACATTTTCAATTAGAAAGACATGGGAGGCATATAACACGAAATATACACTTCTGTGGATAAAATCTGGCATTTAGCTATTGATTTAGGTTTAAAAGAATTTCCAATTGAGTGAAAGGAAGGCAGAGTAGCTAAATGACATGAAATTATATTTTTTAAGAGATAGTGGTAAATATTTCTTAGCACACTAAAGGGTAAAAGAGTATTTCTTTCCTAACATCATATATACTTGAAGTTTTTGCTTTTATAACTATTTTTTCATATAAATTTTACAGACACCCACATGGATGCAAAGACTGACCTCTCATGAAACACCTTGTCATCTTTGTATTTTGTCAGAGTTGTTTTCTTGGGTGGACTTTGGAGGTGTCAAGAGTCAGACTATAAAGGAAGACCTTACTATAATCATTAACAAGTAGGCATATTCTTTTAAACTCTCAGATGAACTTGAACCTATAAGCTCCATGTAAAGGCCACAGAACCTAGTAACTATAAAGTGTCTCTCCTGCAGGGATCCTTTAGTGTCTACTGGGCATGATGTGTTTCTAAAATTGCTGCCACTTGTATAAAGACTTTTCTCCTGTGTGGTTTCTCCACTAAATATGAAGACCTAAATTCTAGATGAAGCTATGACCGCACGTCAGATTGATGGGCTTTCTTTTCTTTGTGGATATCTTCATCAGTTTAAAGATCAGATCTTTGAAAGAAGCATTTGTTATTCAGAAGACAATTATAGACAAATTCTATTTTCCGATTTGTCTGATAAATGGTCAGGTGTTATTTTCATTAGGAAAAGTCCTCATGCTATGTAGAGTCACAGGTTTTTTATTTCATAAAGTCTCTTATTTGGCCTTGGCGAATGAAGGCCTTGATGTAGTGGATAAAATAGATGGCGAACTAAGGTATTCTCTGTAATTCTTCTTTGGAGGTTTATTCCTATAAATGCTCTTCTGTCAGTGTCATTCTTGATTGATTGTAAAATGGCATTTGCTTTCAAGATAATTCTAATTCATTCGTTGAATCACTGTATTTTATGTCCTGAGGAAACACCATTTCCATGTCCACCCTTTGTGTTCTTTTTTAAAGTTGGTTTGTTTGTTTATTTATTTATTTACTTATTTATTTTGAGAGAGAGAGAAAATCCCAAGTAGCTTCTTCTGCCCTGTCAGCACAGAGCCCAAACACAGGGCTCCATCTCACAAACCATAAGATCATGACCTAAGCCAAAAATCAAGAGTCTGACACTCAACTGACTGAGCCACCCAGGCGCCCCCCCCACCCTTTGTGTTTTTTAAACACAGTTTTAAAAGTTTCATATTATTCATTTTAAAAATTCTTACTGCGTTTGTTCTTGAACTCTGATAATTCTCCTTGAAAAGTCACCAAGAACTTTCTGATTTTCTCACATTTTTAATCTACTTTCTTTGAAGTTGTTAGGAAAAGAAACACTTGAAATTTGATGTATCTATTAAATTTAGAAATAGACATTCTCTATACCCCAGCAATCCTACCTTTTTTTTTTACATTATCTACTCCTGGAATACATTTATATATGTGGATCATTTATATTATTATGTTCTTAAGTGTTTACAAGGGTCATTTTGCCTGAATTTTTGTAGTGATACAAAATTTTTGAACAAACTTAATGCCCACCTATAGGGACATGTCTAGGTCATGATATGTAAATGCAATGGAGTAGCATGAAATATTTTGAAGGAATGATAAAGGTTCATATATATTAACAGGAACATTCTTTAGGAGATATGGTTAAATCAGAATGAGAACTTGCCATCTGCAATGATATAGATGGAGCTAGAGTGTATTATGCTAAGCGAAATAAGTCAGTCAGAGAAAGACAGATATATGATTTCTCTCATGTGGAATTGGAGAAACTTAACAGATAAGCATAGGGGAAGGGAAGGATTAAAAAAACAAAAACAGAGAGGGAGGCAAACTGTAAAGACTCTTAAATACAGAGAACAAACTGAGGGTTGATGGGGGGGGTGCATGTGGGGTAAGTTAAATAGGTGACAGGCATTAAGGAGGGCACTTTTTGGGATGAGCACTGGGTTTCATATGTAAGAGATGAATCACTGGGTTCTGCTCCTGAAGACAAGACTACACTGTATGTTAACTAACTTGAAAAAAGATATATGAAAATTAAGAAAAGAAATAGACAAAAACCAGAAACAATTGAAATAAGAACTTAAATGAACTTAAGAAAGTAATATAAGAAATAGGCAAAATCATATCAGATTTGAAGACTAATGTATAAGGTTCCCAAGGGGGGGTAGATTCAAGTGAAAACTTAGTAAATAAATTTTTAAAAAAACTTGTAAGAAGAGCTGGAATCAGCCAAGAAAATGAAAATGAGATTAAGAAAAAAAAGGAAACAAAACAATCCAAATATAAAGAGGTTGGAGATGGACAGATGAGGTTGAGTACGTGACAAATGGTGACTATGAAGAAGAAAGCCAAAACACTAAAATAAAATAAAACTTAAAAGAGTAATTCAAGAAAAATGTTCAGAAACAAAAGAAAATGTGAACCTCCACTTTGAAGGAGCCTATTGAGGAAACTGACCAAGAACAAACAACTCTAACATCTACTCCAGTGAAATTATAAGACTTGAAAGGGAAAGAAAAAATCCAGAGGGCCTGAGGCAAAAAGATAAAATAAATCCACAAATGCAAAAGAATCAGAATGATATCAAATTCCTCTTTCAAATATGTAATAAGAGGCAATATGGGGCAGAATTTTCAAGAAACTTAAGGAAATAAAGGAAAAACCATAAAACTTAAAGAAGTGCAGGACAAGTTATCCAAGTTTCGAGGGCACAAGAAAACAGGCTTGAGTATGGCAGAACTCAGAGAATACTTTACAAATGTTTCCAAAAAAGTCTATTCAGGGATGAGCTTCAGCCAAAAGATAACTGAAACAGCAATGTAAAAGGACTGGCAGGTAAGCATTTCACAGATTTAATTAGAGAGCTATGCTTAAAACAAGGGTGGATTCGTGGATTAAAAGTCTATCAATAGAAATAGCACTTCTAATTTATTTTGACAAAGAGGAAATAATACAGCTAATAAAATGAGAGGAGAAGAGAAGGTAATGTAGAATAGTATAAATTGACTGTAGTAAATGAGAATGTATGGGATTCAAAGGATATCATTTAAAGAAAGCAAAAGTTAACTAAGGAAAATGGGTTTAAGAATCTGCAAATAGTATTAATACAAAAGCAGTGACCAGAACAGAAAGGCAAACCTTCCTGAAAGCCCAAAGAAATTAGAGAGCAGTGGGAAACAGCAAGAACAAAAACTAATAACCCAGAAAGGCAAAGAGATAAAGAAACACAGTACTTAGAACATAAGATGGCACAACTCGGACGAAGAAACACAAATGCCGTATGATTTCGCTCATATGTGGAATCTAAAAACACAGATGAATAAACAAACAATAAGCAGAATCAGACCTATAAATACCAGAGAGCAGAGGATGATGGCTGCTGGAAGAGGGGGCTGCGGAGATGGGCAAAATGGGTGAAGGGGAGTGGGAGACACAAGCTTCTAGTTATAAAATGGGTAAGTCACAGCTATAACAGGCCCAGCATAGGGAATATAGTCAGCGGTATTGTAATAACATTGTATAGCGACAGATGGTAGCTATAATTGTGGTGAGCACAGCATAACATACAGAGAAGTGAAACCACTATGTTGTACACCTGAGACCAATGCAACATCATGTATCAACTCTACTCAGATAAAAAAGTTAAAGATAAATAAATACAAAAGATGAAATGACAGAATTGAGACCGAACGTAAGAATCATATCGACAAATACGAATGGGCTTGACTTGGCTCTCTAAAGAAAAATAACTTAAAATTGGCTTATAAAACAGAATCTAACCGTGTGGTATGTACAAGAGACACACTTAAAATTCGGTGACTCAAACGGGCCGAAAATAACAGAATGCGTAAAGATGGACCAGACAAAAAGAAAACAGAGCTTAGAAATCTGATAGCAAAGTCGACTTCAGCCAAAAAGCATTAAGTGAGACCAAAGAAGAGATACGTTATAATATTAAAAGCCACAAACTAAAATGAGGATAGCAGTAAAGCCTAATAAACATAAGCAGTTAGCAAATCCCATAGAAACCGTGATGATTCATTTTATGTGTCCATTTGTGGGGGCCCGGAGATGCCCAGGTTAAACATTATTTCTCGGTGTGTCTATAAGGGTGAATCCGGCTGAAATTAGTATTAGAATCAGTAGACTCAGTATAACAGACTGCTCTCAGCAATGCATGTGGGCACCATCCAATTCATTAAGGGCCTGATTAGAACAGAAGAGAATGTGTCCCCTTCCTGCCTGCCTACCTGAGCAGGGACTTCAGTGTTCTCTTGCCCTCGGACTGGGACTCACAGCATCAGCTGATGTACACCTGCTCCCCAAGCCTTTGGACTCAGACTGGAATTACACTACCAGCTTTTCTGGGTCTCCAGCCTGCAGAGGGCAGATTATGGGACTCCTTGATCTCTGTAACCGTGTGAGCCGATCCCCTCACTCTCCTAGAGCCTGGGGAGGCCAAGATCAAGGCATCGGATTTGGTGTCAGGTAAATGCCTGCGTCCTCACTCACTGCCATCTTCTCACTGTGCACTCACATGACAGAAGGGCCAGGGAACTCTGTGGGGCCTCTTTTATAAAGCACTAATCCCAAATATGAGGGTGGCCCAATCACTGTCTAAAGGCCTCACCGCCTAATAATATCACCTTGGGGATTAATATTGCAACGTATGAGGGGCGCCTGGGTGGCTCAGTCAGTTAAGCGTCCGACTTCGGCTCAGATCATGATCTCACAGTTCATGGGTTCGAGCCCCGCGTCAGGCTCTGTGCTGACAGCTCGGAGCCTGGAGCCTGGGAGCCTGCTTCGGATTCTGTGTCTCCCTCTCTCTCTGCCCCTCCCCCGCTCGTGCTCTGTCTCTCTCTGTCTCTCAAAAATAAATAAATGTAAAGATTGCAACGTATGAATTTTGGAGAGACTGGGATATTTGGAGGGACAAACATTCAGACCATAGCACGTATTTTATTCATTATGAATAAAACCTAAAATTGTATCAAACATAATTATGGCAGTAACCTGTTTATCCCATTCATGAGTATAGTATTAAACCTACTTAGTCCCATCATCTTCCTCTTTATCTTCCATGCTCCAGGAATTTCTTTTATATCTCCCCTGCCCCTTGGAATCACTATAGCCAACCAAAAGTACTGCATCAAAAATAATAAACGAGAGGGGCACCTGGGTGGCTCAGTCGGTTAAATGTCTGACTCTTGATTTTGGCTCAGGTCACGGTCTCACAGTTCGTGGGCTGGAGCCCGGCACTGGGCTTCCTGCTGGCAGTGTGGAGCCTGCTTGGGATTCTCTCTCTCTCCCTCTCTCTCTGCTCCTCCCTGTCTCATGAGCACATGTGCACACACACTCTCTTTATCTCCCTCTCAAAATGAATAAATAAACTTTACACAAATTATAAATGAGAAAGGCAATACTATTGACTCAGAATATTAACAAAACTCAAATGAATGTGGTTACACACACTTTCACAAGCACACACTCACACGCTAACATTCACATTCACATACTGAGCCCTGAGGATAGTTGAACAAAAAGCCATTGCCTTTAAGGCAATTCGGCATTCCCAGATGATATGCTAATGAAGCAAATGAGCAGTTCTAAGTCACTGATATCATATCATTCAGCACACAATTTCCAAAAACAAGTTAACAAACCAGTTTTTAAAAAATCATTGAGAATAAGCACAGTTTGACACATACCAATGGAGCCAGTCCATTTGCTTGCTGAAATCGACTCTATCTTGGGTCCTTTCTAAACTAAAGCAAGCTTAACATCAGCTGGCATCAGAAATGCTACAAGAATAAAAAAGAATAAGTATACCCCGAGACTGTTGACAGAAGTACTATTTTCTCTCCTGGAATAACTATATTCAAACCACAGTAACGCCATAAGAGCTAATTACCTGATGAAAATGTTCTTGTGAATAGCTCGTGTCTCCAGAGAACTCTTCTTGCTAGATTTATTTAAAAATATTTCAAGTAGAAACTCTTTACAGTACACAAATATTTCTCATTTTGTTAAATACCTTTAAAATAATTATTCAAAAAACTTGAATAAAAAGAAGATAGGTTTCCTCATTCGGAGGTACTTGCGCATCATTTGGTTGTGTCTGTGCCTGTGTGTGTCCTTGTCTGTGTCTCTGGAGGTTTGTGTCTGTGTGAGGACAGACAAACTTGGATTCTGTCCATCTGTTGTTTCATATGTACATTCTCTCAGACAAATATCCACGTGTATTTTACTGCTCTTAGAAATGCTTCAGTTCAGAGTTTCTACTTGAAACATTTTTAGGTAAATCTAGAAAGAAGGGTTCTCTGGAGATATGAACTATTTATTATAACATTCTTCTATGGTCCAGCATGAAATGTCCTTTTCTTCACGCTTTCAGGCCTCTTTACTGTCTATAACCATTTTTGTTAATCCAATTGATCCCTGCTGGATTATTGGTGGTCTTTCATTCATCTGCAGGAACATCTTTGGAGGGTTCAGAACTTTATCTGAAAAAACATCAAGGCTCTACCTGACACCTAGTTCTATGTAGAGGAAAATTCTCCCTCCAGAATTCTCTTACCCACTGACTGTTTAGTCTCCCAAGATTATATATCACAGTCTGATGCTTTAATGTTTATTGTCATCTTTTATCCCATTACTTTTGGTATTAAAATTTCTACTTCTTTGATGATCTTTATGTCTAGACTCTGCATTCATGACTGCCGACTTATCATTTTATCATTTTGTCTCACTACTCTTTTACCAAGGAAGTGTGTGAAGAGCTTAAAACTTTCCACCTCAATCCAATTTCTGCCATTACCATAAAAGAAATACATGTGCGTGCATACACACACATACACACATACACACACACACACACACACACACACACACGTCAACATGTACACTTTATCCAGCAAATCAATCTCAAATTATTTAGCTTCTCTCCTCCAACAATCATCAGCTATAGTGTATTTCAATCAATCATAATCAGGATCGTAACATAAAATATATCACAAAAAAAGATCCCATGTCTGAAATAAAAAACATTGCATGCTCTCACCACTAGCTCCTTCCTCTACCTCTCCGTGACTTTATGTATATTATTTCCATTTTTTAAAAATTATCTCCACCTTTTTGAAATTTATTTTTTGAGGCAGAGAGAATGTGAGGGTGGGGGGGAGGGTGGAGAGAGCAGGAAACAGAGGATCCTAAGTGGGCTCTGAACCCTGAGATCATGACCTGAGCTGAAGGTGGACACTCAACTGCCTGAGCCACTCAGGTCCCCCTTCACTTTTAGTTTCATTCAGACAAAATCATCCACGATCTGTGCTCCTTTGCTATCCCACTGCTTTCAGTCTAGTGAGAGACACAGTGGGAAAAGAATTATATTACAGTATGATTCAGTGCTGTGATCGGCCAGCACTTTCTCAGATTCCATGGATTTTATTTACTTAATGCCTCCCAGATTCATCCACTTATTTTCCATATTTACTGCATGTTTTTAAGAATTGACCACAGACATCTCTTGCCCGGCTGACTCTGACACTTCCTTAGTGAACATTTCTGACTCATGGATTATATGTGTTCAATCCATTTCTCATGATGAAGCCTGAGTGATCTTTCTAAAATGAACATTTTCTATTTCTTCCTTGTTTAAAATATTTCAGCAGCCATCGGGTTGATATGGGAGTAAAAACCAAATTCTTTAATATAGTTTATAGGATGCCATACTTATATAACATATATTTGTAAGGGACATATATTTATATAATATATATCCCTAAAGTATATTTTCTCTGCTGTCTTCTCTCCTTGCCCTCACCACATGTCCTTGCATGTAATCTACAGTTTAGCCATACTGCATTGTTTTGGACAAATTATGCTTCTTCACACCCAGCAACTTGGCACATGCCATTTCTCTGATGGATATACACTGCTTGGATATACTGATGGATATACTTAACTTTCCCAACTTACAGTTAAATTCCGTTTTCTCCAGCCTCGGGCTTCCGGGGCACTGGTGAAGAGGGCGATTTTTTTTTTAACTGCGTTTTTCAGCCAGGTGGGAGGCTAGGACTGAATACAACCTAAATTATGCATCGATTTATGCCTTGAAATAAAAAGTGCTATGAATTAATAATGTCCATGCCTCTAAATACAAGGTGCTATGATTAGCAAGAGGCATTAGGTTCACTGTCTAAATTTATACTTTCCTTCCTGTTGTTTTGACTTCATTCATGGCCATGTGAGGGAAATGCACTGTGGGATTCATGTCACGAACACACACTCACAGTGTGCCACATGGGTCTCAGTTGGCTCTGAATGTGTTAATCACCTAAACTCTACCCTTGAATTTAGATTTCAGACACCTCGACTCTGACCATCACATATGAAGCTAGAGCTTAAAAAAGAAAATGTGAGAAAAAAAACGGGTCCTAATTATGAAGGAAACATGCCGCCCTCTTGGATGTAATAAAGAAAAAAAAAATTTCTTGAAATTATTGCAAACCAAAGGTGAAGAAAATGTGAAACATGTGTGCCTGGTAAATTACCTTTCCATAAATGAGATTTTCATATGAAATCAAAGAATAATAAATTTTCTTTAAAGACCTGCTTCTTTACTTTTATCTTATCTTCAAAACAGGAGAAGTCTGAAGCAGTGGGGGTATGAAAGAATTACAAAGGAAAACAAGCTTGTTAAATTGGAAGAAGAGAGAGAATTCCTTAGGAGAATGTTTGAAATCTTGAAGAACAGAATAGACAGATATGAAAAAGAAATGAACGTGAGCCTAGTTGCTTTTGAAGAGAAAATTTCAAAAGAAAGATATTTTAGGTGTTACTAAAGCCAAGAGAATAATTATGACCCAAAAGGAAATGAAGAGAGTCACGGTGGAGGGATACATCCAGAGGGATCCCAAATCCAATACAGGGTGTGGACTCATATTGTTAATGTAGAGAGTCTGTAATGAGAGCAATTGATGAACAAGCCATTAAAGACTGAGCCAACTTTGCCAAGTGGTTACATAAAAGATGAACAGATTTAAGAGGCAAAAATAGGAATGTCAGACAAAGTATTAAAATATTACTAGGAGAGTTTCACATGGCAAAATTACTGTGGTTGGAGATGTAGGTATTGCCTGTGATCTATACTGATATAGAATATGAGATATACTGAAATGGCTCTTGGCAGGCTTATGGTAGATTGAATGATTTCTTGGATTAATTGTTAGCCTATTAGAAACCATCTCCTGTATGCTATTGTCCAATTCAGAGAAGTAAAGGTAGAAAAGATTGTTTTAATTATATTTTTAGTGTTTCCTTATTTATTTCTAAGAGAGAGAGAGAGAGGGAGACAGAACCCCAAGCAGACTCTGTGCTGTCAGTGTAGAGCCAGACCCAGGGCTCAGGCTCACGCACCGTGAGATCATGACCTGAACCCAAATCAAGAGTCAGACACTTAACCAACTGAGCCACGTAGGCGCCCTAAGATTTTCTTTTTTAAATAACAGATACGTTTTGCTCACTTAGAAGTGATTGAATTTCATATTTCTTATTCAGAGTGAACTCAAAGAAAAAAAAATCTAGCCATAAAAGGTTTGAACCCGAAATGTTGGCGCCCAAAAGCAAAAGCAAAGATAAAAGGAGGGAGGGGAATGCCGCCGCCCAACGCTAGACACACGGAAGCAAAACGACCAACTTCACGGCCAGGTTATGCATCACAAATGCAGAAGTAGACCTTCTTAAAAGGAGTGCGTCAAAGGAAAATTATACCTCATTGCGTATCTCACAACTGCGGAAGATGTAGCCGAAGAATGATGAGCACACTTCAGACGGTCGACTAACTTCTTATTCCAAAGAAGTTATATCCTTTTTTCCCTAAAACATGGCACTGATACGTGAACGAGAAAGGGAGAAAACAGGAAGAGACTTCCAGTTCAAAAGGAATGACTATCTATATTAGCTGTCTATTGCTGTGGTAACAAAGTACCACAACTTAATTGGCGAAAATGGCAGAAATTAATTTTCTTATTTCCTGTCTGTTAAAAGTCGAAAAAAAAAAAAAAAAACTCTCACTGGCCTAAAATCAAGGCATCAGGAATGTTATCTTTCTGAATGTTCTACAGGGAAATCCATTTCCTTGTCTTTTCCAAATTTCTCGAAACTGCCGGATAGTCTTGGCTCATAACCCCTCTCATAGTTTCAAATCCATCAACAGTGAGAGGAGTCCTTCCCCCTTCACACCAGTCCAACCTTCTCTTCTGTTTCTCTCATCCGTCTTCAAGGACCCTTAGATTACACTGGGCACACTCAGAAAATGTAGGATAATTTCCCTATTGTAAGGTCAGCTGATTGGCAACCTTAATAATCTCTGCAACTTCAATTCCCCTTTGCCAGATATCACAGCATACTAACACATTTTGGGGATTAGGACATGGTTACCTTTGGTGGGCCATTATTTTGCCTGCTGTCTGAGTTCTGGCTGCTATAACAAAATACCCTAGACTGCTCAACAGCAAACATTTATTTCTCACATTTTTGGAGGCTGGATGTCAAGTGAATGTGCCATCGTGGTTGGTTTCTTAGCAAGGGCCCTCTTTAGGATTTACAGAAAGCTTTCATCTTGCTGTATCTTTCCATGACATAAAGAGATCATCTCTCATGTGTCCCTACTTATAAAAACACTAATACCGTCAAAAGGCCCCACCTCCAAACATCATCACACTTGGGATCACAGCTTCGGCGTATGACTGAGGAAAGCACAAAAACATTCAGTCCACACCACCTACCACACCATCTGTATGAAACAGCAGTGGGACAAAAAATGAGCAGGGCTGAATCACTGGGCCTGAAGACGATGGTGACTACGGCATTTGGCTTTGGAAGGATATCAGGGACTAAATGGTTTTGTTAGGTATATTAGACAATATCTGTAATTAACACAATATAATGAGTGATGCTAGGACACCTGGATACTTGGAAACAGGAAACAAGATAAAATAGATTCACTCTTCACCAGACGCCAGGATAAATTTCTAAAATCTGTATGTAAAATATAAATTGTACAAGTATTACAGAATAACACAGATGATGGACAAATCATTCTATGACTCAAAATGTAGACAAATTGACAAACTGAGGGAAAAGACTGGTTAACTTGATGTTTTAAAAAAAAAAAGAGAAAATAGATTTTTGTAGGCCAGCTTTATGAAAGTGGAAATAGGGCTCCTCTCCCAATAGATTGTTCATCTCTTTCCCCAAAAAGAGGCAGTGATTTTCCTAGATGACTAAAGAAGTAAAGGTCAAACCCAACTGGCTAATAGGAAAACAAACAAACAAACAAATAACAGGAACTCAGGGAACCATAGAAAATAATTTCTATTCTTCTGATCTCATTTCCATGAGAGTCATCAGGTAGAATCACAGCCCTGATACTCCTTCCCCCCCACTCCCTTTCTCCAATCCCAAGAAATCAGACATTTCCTTGAACTGAAGATTTTTTAACTGGTTGGAGCTAACCCATTAAACTAGTAAAGGTGGGAATCCGTTATTTATTTCAGTTATGTTGTGTATAAATATCATCTCTCACTTATCTTTCTACAACACTTAAAGTGCCTTTGGTGAAGTTTCAAATATTAAGTTGAATGTATCAGTCTGTTCCTTTACATTGAATATACTGTGTATTGTTTGGGAAGTCCTTCCCTACTCTTACATCAAGAGGCTGTGCTTGTACATTTTCTTCTAGAAATTTAATAGTGTTACCTTTCATATTTAGCGTTTGATGCCACTTGGATAAAAGAAGAAGATAGAATAACCTTCAAACGCTGGCAAAATCTTAAAAAAGCAGATCCCGAACAGGACTATCCAAACAGTGTATAAACATATGAAAGGGCGCTCAGCTTCCTTAGTACTCACAGAAATGCAAACTAATGGGCTCCTGGGTGGCTCAGTCAGTTGAGATTCAGACTTCAGCTCAGGTCATGATCTCAAGGTTTATGAGTTCAAGCCCAGCGTCTGGCTCTGTGCTGACCGCTTGGAGCCCGGAGCCTGCTTCAGATTCTGTGTCTCCTCCTCTCTCTGCCCCTCCCCTGCTCATGCTCTGTCCTCCTGTCTCTCAATAATAAAATAAATGTTAAAAAAAAAAAAGAAATGCAAACTAAAATGACAAAGGAACACCTCTAGAGACACACTGATTAGCTAAAATGTTTAAAGTTTGACCATTCTGTGCTGACCGCTTGGAGCCCGGAGCCTGCTTCAGATTCTGTGTCTCCTCCTCTCTCTGCCCCTCCCCTGCTCATGCTCTGTCCTCCTGTCTCTCAATAATAAAATAAATGTTAAAAAAAAAAGAAATGCAAACTAAAATGACAAAGGAACACCTCTAGAGACACACTGATTAGCTAAAATGTTTAAAGTTTGACCATTCCCAGCATCAGTGATGATGAGACATGAGAAATTTTAACCCTGATGATGGGAGCACTACGCCTGGTACACATGTACCAGAGAATGACTGGTCCACTCCTTTGGAAAAACAGGCATTATTTGGTAAGTGGAAGATAGAAATACCCCAAGTCCATTGGAAGGAATACATCCTAGAGAAACTTTTCACATATGTACCAGGGTATATACAATAGTTGAGGACACCAACTTTCATAATAGTATAAACTAGAAATAGCCCATATGTTCATCCAAAGCAGAAGGGTATATATTTTACTCTGTATTGATATAAGAAGATGCAACAACACACACAAAATAGAACAACATACACAAAATACAACAACAAAAGTTAGCTACTGTTACATGCAACAACGTGGTTGTGTCTCACAACATATTGCTGAGACAAAGAAGCCAGATACCAAAGAATACATTCATTATGATCTCACGTGTACAAATGAGATCCAAAACAGGTGAAACTAAATAATACTATTTAGGGATCTATTACTAAGTAATAAAATATGAGTTAAAACAAAGACGGTATTGTCATAAAAATCATATAGTAGCTAGCTGAGAGGGGAGGAGGGATGAAAACTGAGAACGGGGTAGACTTCTGAGGTGTTGATAACTTTCTTTTGCTTGATGGGGGCTGCAGTACACAGCATTTATAAATATCTTTAAACTATACATGTATATTTGCACTGTCCTGTATGTGTAATATATCTCACACTCAAATGTGGGGCCTCCCACAACATACAATCTTGTGGAAAACATAAAACACATGACTTCCACAGTACAACGACTTGAGAAAGCAACTGTCAATATCTGACAAGGTTGAATATGGGTCTATCCGACGTTGAATTTATTCCACTTCTAGAATACACAAGAATGTTCCAGAAAGCATGATTTGTAAATTTTGTGAAGCTGTTAAACCGAGAGTGTCACTCTCTCCCACTCTGTTTAGCACAGTAGAGAACAATGCTAGGTATTACACCCTCTGTACAGTCTCAGTGTTTTATCACAGTCCCCAGGCATGAAGGGGAATGAGGACAAGGATCTGAGTCCTCCATTCTGCACATCAGGTTTATCATTAGTAAAGCCGTTATTGACCTACACCTGTCTGGTTATGGTGCATTATCTGTCAATTGGATCTGAACTCAGAAGGGGAAAAAAAAGTAGTTTTATTTCCACCTCCTCAAAGCTAATAAAGATAGGATATACAGATTCTTTTACTTGTGCCTCCTTAACTCTCTAGACTTATTTCCCACTTTTCTTTCCTTCCACACCCCTGCCTTCCTGGAGGCTAGTCCTGGAAATGACTTTAGCTTCTCCAGATAAACCATGTAGCCCCGTGTCTCATTTCCTTACCTCAGCCTGACTCTTTGTCCTGAAATATTTTGCTCTTTTCTTTGTAGGCTAGTGGAAAATCTTTACTCTCATTATTAACATTCAGATCAAGCACTAAATATTTTTAGAGCTTCATTCTTAAGTCTTCTTCCACCTACAGAAGTGGCATTTTTTTCCACACCTTCTTCTGTGCCCCATCTAGACTACATCTGGTCCATTTTTACAAGGTCAGCTTGAACCTCTAGGCTACAGAGATAAATAAATGTTTTGAAGCCCAGAGATAGTGGAGTTTCTAGCACAAAGAATTTATAAGATTGAAATAAACTGATATCCTCTAAAGCAGAGGACTTTTTTGCCAAGAAGGGAGTTGTTATCTAGTAGTTGAGGTCAGATCATAGAGGAAATAGTTGCCCTGATAAGTTGATTCCTGACAGCAGAAAAAGAAAGGTACCATCAGCAGAAGAGCTGACGAGCACTACAGAAGAAAACACATTGGCGTTGGCTTAAAAGCACTTATTCTGACTTTCTAGGAAAGCCTAGTAAATGACATAGGTGGATGCTTAGTGGCAAGGGCATCGTTGAGAAAGTTTTCCTCTCAGATTGATAAATGACAGAGAGAATGCCACTTGTTCCATACATCAGGTATGTGGCTTAAGAGGCAGAACACAGGTTGGATTTCAGCTTCCCATTCACTTCTGGGCTGAGTGGTCTTGAGCAGAGTATTCCAGCAGAAACTTTTAATCCCTTAAATGGATTTGGTCATCAAGAAGCACTAAGGTGTTATTTTTGCCTAAGATGTTATTTTTGCCTTGAATTCCTCTGGTGATTCTTGATTGCTCAGAGCGATTGCCCACTACTTAGCCTGTCAAGCAGGGCCTTGCGTAGACAAGCCTCTGCCTACTTCACCCTGACCTTTCGACAGTTCCCCCAACGACTGCATAATTGTCATCCTAGAAACCCTATGCCTTCTGGTCTCCATGTTGCTTGTCTGCCACAGAAATGTCCAACTCTTCTTATACTACCTAGTTCTGGGTCAGCCTTAGTGTACCTGTTCAGGCTACATATCCCAAGAAAAACTTTCTCCATCCAATCTCTATGGATCAGGTGCTCTTTGCATAATTGCCATGGGAACTTATTTCTCTTTATCCTAACATAGTTCAAGCTATACTGTAACTATTTGTTTCTTTGAATAGCTTCCTTTTAACAGAATCTGCTAATAACCCCCATCTCATTGTAGTACTTTTAACAAAGTACCAAAAACTAGGTGGCTTAAAACAACAGAAATTCATTGTCTCACATCTGTGGAGGTCACATGTTTGGAATCAAGGGATCAGCAGTGTGCCATGCTCTCTCTGGAAGGCTTTAGACAACCTTTTGCCTTATCTGGCTTCTGGTGTTTGCCACCAATCTTTGGCGTCCCTTGGCTTACAAATGCATCATTCCAGCAGCACGGCCATCTTCTCACTGTGTGTTTTCACATTGTCTTCCTTCTGTGCGGGTCTGTTTCTGTGTCAAAATTTCTCCTTTTTACAAGGACTCAGGTCATGCTGAATGAGACCTAATGATCTCATTTGTACTTGATTAACTCCGTAAAGGTTCCCATATCCAAATAAGGTCATATTCTGAAGTACTGAGGGTTAATATTTCACGATATATTCTGGGGCACACAATTTAATCCGTAAAAATCCCCAAATGTTGACATCATTCCTCTACTCCAATGCAATAGGAGAAGAGTGAATTCCATTATTTCATTTGCATTTGTCAAAACAAGAGGATTGAGCTTATCTTGTTCACATTAGCTCTTCACTAAAAAAAAACAAAAACAAAAACAAAAACAAAAACAAAAACAAAAACAAAACATACCCACTGTTCATTTTTTTTTGTTTTTCATTTTTTTTAACATTTTTAAAATATTTATTTATTTCTGAGAGAGACAGAGAGAGAGAGACAGAGACAGAGTGCGAGTGGGGGAGGGTGCACAGAGAGAGGGAGACACCGAATCCGAATCAGGCTCCAGGCTCCGAGCTGTCAGCACAGAGCCCGACGCGGGGCTTGAACTCATGAACCCTGAGATCATGACCTGAGCTGAAGTCAGAAGCTCAACTGACTGAGCCACCCAGACACCCCTTTGCTTTTTCATTTTGGATCAGTTCTTCTGTACCTTCCCACAAGAGCATGAGGTTTCATTGTTTTTCACTAGTATATCTCAAGTGTTTTCACAGTCCCTAACACACAACTAGTAAATATTCGATGAATGAATAAGTAAAGATGCAACCAGTACAAGGGTGTTCTGTTCACTTCGACAGGCCAATAAGTCAAGAGGCAAGGTGTTAGGGTAAGGAAAACAACTATATTCAGAAAGCCAACAAACTGAGGTGAGGTGGACTACTGTCCTAAAGAACTCCCCTCTACACACACGCACGCACACACACACACACACGAAACTGGAGCTTTTCCTATGTTAGCAAACAGGGGAAGGAGGAGGAGATTAAAGTCGAAAGATGACTGATGTTGGTAAACATCCGCGGAAGGTCATGGAACTTCTTTGTCCTTAGTTCAAATTTGCATACAGGAAACTGGCCATGTTGTTTCTGTAAATCTTAAACATGACATGGAGATTTCTGTATGTACTTCCTTACATCTTTGGGGGTGGTAAGTTTCCAGTAAAAAGCAGGCTTTGCAAATCTCAGCTGTAAGCAAAATTCCTTGGATGATTAACATGCCTGTCTGCAGGGCTAAGCAGAAGTTTCTAAGCTGTGGGTCGCAGCAGCAAGGGAAACAAACAATATTGAGTTAGACTTGCTAAATTTCTCCCTGTTACCAAGGTCTCTCTATCTTTTCAAGCTTTTGTATACTGTCCTCTTTAAATCACCTGTTTATGTGCCTGACTTGCATTTACTACATTGGCGATCTTTATCTTATTTACTTGTAGATTTCCCTTTTTACTTTTTTACATAATCACATAATTTGATATAAACATTGCCCCTAGTCTTTCCCTGTCCTTTAACTGATTTGATAGTGGGTTTTTGCTCATTTGTCTCCTTTTGTTTTTGTTTTTTTGTTTTCTTTGTCACATAAAATTGTCAACCTGAACATAAAGAGCCACACAGAGAGTCAAACAAATCTTTGTTTGGGATTAAAGAAATGCAATCTGAGAAGCACAGATTCAGGTAGAAACCCAAATAGTGTTTCTACTTACAGGGTGAAAGCAGGGTGTTTTATGAGGAAAAAGGAAAGGGTGAGTTGAAGGAGAGAAAAAGTTTTGTGTGGGTGTTTTAACAAGCTAAACTACTCTGTGTTATACATGAATTAAGTGCCGATTTATCTCAGAAAGCCCATAATCATCAGTCTTGTGATCAGGACGTCCATTCTCCTGCTGACTTCTCAAACATTTGCCTGAAAAGGTTGCTGTTTCAGCCAGTCCCGAGGTTTGGGTCCAGTTCATACACAGGCAAGAAAAGCAATTTCTTTCCAATGGCTACTCATTCCAAATCCACTTTAGAATGACTCCAACCACATCCTTTTCAACAAAATATTTTAAAGTTGATATAATGAGACGTATCAATTTTTTCATTTATGGCTTTGACTTTTTTGAATCTTTATCTCAAATACTCCCTCCCTTTTATTTTTTAATATTCGTACACATTGTGTGGTCTGCATCTTTTTGTATCGCAGGGCTCAGTGCATAGTAGCCATTTAAGGATACTTCATGTATGAATAACTGAATGATTGGTACAGAGAAGGATAGTAGTGAACCCGCCAACAGAATTAAGTCTGGAGGTCACATAGCCCATTTAAAGATTGGAGAGAACACCAGGAAGGGACTTAGAATATGCTTCCCTTAAGATAATGGAAATCTAGCCCAAGGGAACGAGAAATGAAACAGTCTGCTCATCTAGTCACAAGGTAAAACTAGGCTTTTAAACCCTCAGTTGCAAGCCGTTAGGGAACTCAGGACTTTGGAGCATTAGATCCCCATTCTCCTGGGTGTCACCACACCTATAAGTAAGCCTATCTTTCTTCACTGCAAAAGTTCAGGGTCAGTATTTTTATTGGCTTGCTATGTATTAGGGGCGGACAAATTCTCCTTTGGTTCACTTACAGTAGCAAAGCTGAAAACCCTACTGTCTGCTATGCTCAGGGTGTTTTCTGGCCTGGGAGATAGAGACATAAATTAAAGTAACTGGGAAAGGAGAGGGACATTCAGCTAAATCCAAGCTGTCAGTTCTTGTAGGTGAAGAAAGAACACAATTCCTAGACACGAGAAATGCTATGAGTCAAGTGGACAGCAGAGCGGTGGCTTTGGATATTCTATTCAGTTAGGAGTAGAATTCCACTCATGGATTGGGTTTAGGTCAATATCCAACCCGGCAAATCATACCGTGATGACTCAGGCAGAATTCTGAGAGACCCAGAGAGCCAAAAATAAAATGGTGAGATACTTGGTTATAGAACTGGAGCAAACACAGCTATGGCTGTAGAAAAGATGATGAGTTTGTATGCAAGGAGGCATGTGGTTCAGCAGAATGGTTCAACAGAGCCACACGTGTGAGAGATTCAGAACAGCAGCACTAGGTACAGGCCCTCAAAATGGTGGTCAAGGGCATCAAGGGACCCCCCGGAAGAAAATGGAAAGTGCCCCTAAGATTAAAATTATTAAAATGAAAATTATTATGAAGAAAGGATATAAACTGGCACCACTGTATTCAAAAAAGGATGAGAACAGTTACCTGGTAGTTAATCTTTACCAAACTCATCTTTGGGGTAGCTATCCTGTCCATAATTATATAATCAGTAATTCTTTTTCTGGTCTTAACATGCTAAGATTTAGAAACATGATACACAGCTAAAAGCCAAGGACACTAACACCTAGGAAAATACAAATAGTAAATAAATAAATTAAAGTTATCTTGGTTTCTAATAATGGTTATTGAAAGTACCTAGCCTTCATTCTAACCTGCTCAATACTGCATTCCTCGGGAGGATGGGATTTAATTTCTGAGCAACAAATCTGTTGCAGCCAAAACACGTTTCTTTTTTCTTAAATGTGAGGAAGGAGGGAAATAACTTGTAAGACATGGAGTCCTTTCAGAGTCACATTTGTGATTAAATCGAGCAACTTCAGCCCACTGTTGTTTTTTTTGTTTTTTAAAAAGACTATATAATGCAAAAATTATGCATGGAGTGTACAATAAAAGATGTGACTGGAGAGATTAAAAGTTAAACAAACCTGCAGAAATCACAGCATGACAGCAAATTCCAGATGGCTGCAAAATCCCCAGGGTCCTTGAGGAGCTTTGAAAGGGCAGGTTGCATGTCATCTAACAGATTTTCATCCCTGTAAGCCTATAAAGGAAGAAAGAAATGTTCCTGAACATACACAACTTCAAAGAATGATTGTTTTGAACTCGGTGTGGAGGCTTGGCCTAGTTCATGACCCAGTCACTACCCAAGGAATCCCAAGCCCAAAGGATCAGAGTGGTTCTGACAAGAATTTTCCCCTCTGCCCTCAATGCTATTCATTTGTTTTGCACGTGTATCCAAAGATAGTTCTGAAATCAGGTCTTGCCTTTTTGTTAACGTTTTAATAGCAGTAATAGGAAAAAAGTGAGATTGGGTAATGAAGGCCAGACTTTGGGGCCCCCAGGCGGGACGAGTGTTCCTGATTTATGGGAGACCCCGGGAATTAGAAGAGTCTGTGCCTCTAGAAACATTTAACTTTTGTCTTCATGGAAAATAGTAATGCAGCAGGAAGTAGGTGAAAAGCACATGGGCGTGGGAGGAAAATAGACCAGGTTTTGAATCTGGCGTCTGCCACTTTTCTGGTTCTATGTTCCTTAACTACCATTTTCTTGTGCTTTTTAGAGAGGGATTAACAATGCCTATTCAAGGCATTTTGCCAGGATTAAATGAAACATGTCACTCATTTAGTGCCTGGCACATTATAAGCACTCAATAACTACATGAATGTCAACTCATCTCCTTTTCTATAAGACCATGTGTACATGTATTCCTTCACTCCTTCAACTTAGTCTAAAGTTTTAGTCTGGTGCAAAACAGTCTCATATATGCAATTGAAAATACAATGCAACATACATGCGGTATGTGTGAAATCCTGCCTGCGCATAACACATGAAGTGAGCACACATACACTTGCATGCAAACAACACGCGCTATTCACGGTTCCCGTGTTCAACAGCCACACGCAGCTAGCAGCTACTTCCTTGCAAAGGTAGCTTTCGAGTGTTAAGGACACAAATTTAAATTTATCTGGGAAACAAGTGTTTTGTTAGTGTTAACTCAGAAAAATATTCTTAATTGCTGATATCCTGATATCCTTATAGTAATACTATCTATCCTCTGCTGCTAGCAAATTCTCACTCCCTCTTACAAACTCTGCATTTCACATTTTTCCTTGCTTTTACCACTAACACTATCTTCACCCCCCCCCCCCTTCGGCTAATGACCTTGCTTAGAAATTCACAGAAATAAAATAATCAATATGTTACCTTTTCCATCTTCCCACTATCAATAAGCACATGCATATATGCATTCTGCCTTCTTTTCAATTAAAACAGATGAACTGCCTGGGCCATTAATTAAGATAAACCACTGATTTTTTTAATAGGTTCTATCTCTACCTACCTACTGAAGAATTCAACCCTTAGAAATATCTCCCCTCTCTCCTTCAAATTAATTTTTTCTTCTCTGCACAGAGCCAGTCTCACCAGCTACCAAACATGTTTACTAGATATCTTCTTCTTCTTTTTCTAATGTTTATTTATTTTGAGAGGGGGTGGTGCAGAGAGAAAGAGAGAGAGACAGAGAGAGGGAAAGAGAGAGAATCCCAAGCAGGCTTCACCTGTCAGGGCCCATCCCAATGGCGGGGGTCAATCTCACGAACTATGAGATCATGACCTGAGCTGAAATCATAAATCAGATGCTTAACCACCTGAACCACCCAGGTATCCCTTAATAACTTTCTTCAAAATAAAATAGAATAAAATAGAACAGAATAAAGTAAATAGAATAGAATCACAAAATAATAAATACCATGATCCCATGACCCCTAACAGGCACTGTCATATTTTTCTACTCCCCTTTATAGCAAAATTCTTTTGATACTTACTATATTTTCTCTCATCTCTCACATTTAATTCATAATGAAATTCTATCAGCTCTAATTAAAACATATCGCATGAATCCAACAACTGCTCACTTCCTAACTTTTCAACAGTTTGAGCACCCTAGACTAGCCACCATCACTCCTCTCTCCACAGTCATGAAAGCCTCTTAGCCAAACTCTTTGCTTCCACCCTGGCCCCTGGAGGCTCTTTTCCACACAGCTGTTCACCTAAACATTTCACTGGATCATATGACTTCTCTGCTGTCAACCATTCAAAGGCTTCCCACCATGCTTGGAATAATATAGAAAATCTTGATAAAGCCAAACATACTACTCTTCCCATCTTCATCTATGAAATCTCCGTCACTGCTGAAGTATCACTGGTTTATTCGCTTCTCTGTGCCCACAACCCTGTTCCTCTCTCAGCATCCTTGTCCTAGCCATTCCCTCTGTCTCTAAGGCAGATCATCTGATAGGAGAAAAGATACTCTCTTGCCCCAGAGAGGTCTTTACCGAAACACCGGGGATGACTTCCTTCACCACACAATCAAAAATAGTATTCCCTGCCTCTCTCTAACCCAGGGGTCATGTCGGCAAATACTTTCAGTAAAGGGCAAGGTAGTAAATATTTTAGGTATCACAGGCCACATATAGTCTCTGTTGCATATTTTTTTATCATTATTATTATTTGTATAACACTTTTAAAATATAAAGAACATTCTTAGCTTGTGGTTGTACAAAGTCAGGCCATGGGTGACATTTGACCCACTAGCTGTAATTTGGCCATGTATGTCCAGTCTGTTTCCTGGCTGTACTTTTCTTCACATCACATATCACCTACATATATCATTTTATCATCTTTTTATTTTCCACTGGAATAGAAGCCCATGAGGGCAGGGACTCTGGTAGGTTAAGTATTATATTCCTAGCATCTAGAGCAGTGCTTTGCAAATAGTAGGTAGAAGAGGAGGAAAGCCTGTAAATATTTAATCCTAGGCCTTGTTGAATTTAATTCATACCCACCCAAGCAGTCTCACTTCTCTCTACCGTTATTTGCCTTCCTCCAGTCTCCTGTCTCAGGAGCTTTCTCACAGGTAGCTTCCTCTGCATGGAATGTTCTTCCTGGCCCTTTAATTTTTTATACTCTTTCAGTTTTGTGTTTAAATGTAACTTCCCCAACTTAAAATGCCTCCCTGCCCCACCTGGGTGGCTCAGTCCGTTGAGAAACCAACTCTTGATTTCGGTTCAGGTCATGATCCCAAGGTTCTGAGATCAAGTCCCACGTCGGGTTCCACACTGAGTGTAGGGCCTGCATGGGATTTGCTCGCTCTCTCTCTCTCTCTCTCTCTCTCTTTCACTCTGCCCCTCCCTGGCTTTCACTCATAGACACAAGCATGTGCTCTCTCATAAATAAATAAACAAACAAACAAAATATCTCCCTGCCCATCATCTTTACTTAAAATGTACTGTTATGTTTCCCCCATAACCCTTAAGAAAATTGTGACTCCACTGTCATTTGCATGATTATTTCTTTATTACACATATGTCTTCCTTATTAAGCTGAAATCTTCATGAAGGCAGGAATCATGGTTTTGCTTTGTTTCATTTCATTTTTTTTCATCTTTGTATTTCTAACATCTAGGATCATGCTTGGCATCTAATAAGTATTAAATATTAACCTAATAAAATCTGTGCTTCCTTATAGTCACAAATGATGATATATTCAAAAATAATGTTAAAAGTAATTAATGCTATGAAGTAATTTAAATGTTTACTGAAGTCTCTGGAAGAGGTATCATATCGGGCAATTTCCTTTCATAAACACATCTGTTCCCTGGATTGTCATAGTAGTCACTCTAAATGTCACCTCTGTTTCTCTGCCATCTATCATCTATCATTTATCTATCATCTATCTATCTATCTACCTACCTGATCTATTTATCACTTATCTATCTTCTATCTTCATGTTATGACTTAGCTCCTCAATTAAAGAATAAATTTAATTCTTCAGGATCATTTAAAACATTTCAATATTTTAATTACCATAAATAATCCCTGCTAAAGCTTTCAGATCAAAAAAAAAAAAAAATCTTTGTCAATCAGCAGGCAAGTGGATGTTTCAATACTTAAAAGTATTTGTCCCTCTCAAGAACGGATGAATGGGTGATTGATTGAACCATGTGACTCACTGTAGCGGACAAGCAGATTTCACATCGGTCTGTCTTGGCTCAAATCCCTTATGTAGCACTTATTAGTTGCTGATTGAAAGACTGAAAAACCTCTCTAAAACCCATTGTTCTTGCCTGTAAAATGACTGTAAAAATACTCACCACATGTGGAAGATTATGAGAGGTACATAAAAGGAACCAGTCCAACAGCAGCAGATTAGACTCAAGTGCGTAGCAGAAACTTAACAATTACACCAGGCTTTCTCTTTAAAAACGTAAAGGACGCCATAAAAGTATGTGCTTTCTCCCATTGAGCACTGAGTGCTATTTCAATTTTTAGAATTCTTTGTATCAAACATCTCACATTAGCTTAAGAATACAGTCCCAGGGAAACTGCATTTTCCTCTTCAAGAGGGGAAATGAGAATCACCAGATATTTTCCATCAATGATCACAAATCAGTTAGCATCTCTTGATCAAACCTCAAAACATCACAGTATAAATGTTTTAAAATTCCTGGGGAAGATCCTTTTTTTACTCAGTTATATTCTTAGACATAACCTGTGTTAGCAGATACTTTCTGTGTTTTGATGAAAGAAGCAGGGCTATTTTTTTCCTGCTCTTCCTTAGCATCTGGGGAAAAAAAGATACAATGAAATAAAATACCCAAGTTGTATCTTTCCCTGCAGTTGAGAGCAGCTGGGATCTGAGAGATGATTAGTACCTCTAGCAGGCTCAACACCACAATTCAGAGACTCCTTTGAACCTGAACTGAGTACTGATAGCGCTATTTATTGTGTATCTGAGTTGACAAGTGATGGCTAATATTTCCTCTGTGGAAAAATACATCCTTAAGGAAACACTTTGCATGTGAGGGAATTGTGGTATAGCAACAATAAAGACCCATGTTATTCTTAAAATTTCAGCAACAATAGTAGATGAAAGATATGATGTCATAAAGCATACATTATAATATTTGTTACAATGATAGAAGGTGAACTACATGTTATTGTAAAAGAAAATCCAATTTACTGCCTGCTGCCTTCAATTTTGATTTGACAAATGTTCAATCTTAGGCCGTATTTCAACTCTCTTCATTTATCTTTTAGAGAATGTACTGTAATGTCTCCTTAAGGCAAATAAAACAATGTTTCCATTTAATTTACTAAACATGCTCATGTATATTTGAGTTTACTAGGTGCAAATATATGAAAATCCATTTCTCTTGTTAAAGATCTCTTTGACAGTGTGAAATCCATCCTGACTTTATTGTTTAGGTTTGAAACTACTGATTTCATCCTTGTTTGTGTGACAAGAAGCATGCATGTCAGAACTATTTCTATTTTCCACATGTGTACATCATATAATTTAGTGGCCCATATAGAATTTAATTAAACAATTTCATCACATCAAAATATTTAATTATTGAGCTTAAATATTTTAATTAGGTGTGAAAATAAAAGTTTTCTATAGGTTTTATTTTACAATTTGCATATAAAACCAAGCGAAATAGCACAAAATCATAAAATATTAGCATGTTTTCATTCACTCTAGACAATTATTCTAGAAAAATGCAAAATATTATGTGAAGGAATATTTTGGACACTAAATCTCAAAGTTTTAAAATAATCACAAAGACTTCCCAGTAAACATTTGTTAATTGCCACTCTCTCAAAAAACTCCAACAAAAAGATAATAAATGAACAAAAGGAATATAATCTCAAACACATAGGAAACATAAAGGAAAAGAAAGCAGATGAAATATATTAACAATATTTTAGGAGGATGCAAAGCATGTGGATGAATGACTTCCAGACTAGAGAAAGTTGAAATCTAGTAACCAGGGGAGGGGAAAGCTAATGAAACGGAATTCAATGTATAGCAAAAATACTCAAGATGAGATTAGGAACTGAAGGCAAACGTGACTCTGATAGAGCTGCCACATAAAATAGACGACACTCGGTTAAATTTGAAAATTAAATATTTCTTGGCACAGATATTGTTGCAAATATTTATTATTTTAAAAAAATCACCATTTCTCTGAAATTCAAATGTAAGCACCCTCTAATTTTAGAAACTAAACCTTTCACCTGCCTCAAGAGTGGTGTAAGAAGTGATGCATAGGGGCGCCTGGGTGGCTCAGTCGGTTGGGCGTCCGACTTCAGCTCAGGTCACGATCGCTCGGTCCGTGAGTTCGAGCCCCGCATCGGGCTCTGGGCTGATGGCTCAGAGCCTGGAGCCTGCTTCCGATTCTATGTCTCCGTCTCTCTCTGCCCCTCCCCCGTTCATGCTCTGTCTCTCTCTGTCTCAAAAATAAATAAACGTTAAAAAAAAAAATTAAAAAGAAGTGATGCATAAAGCTGTATAGGAAGTAGTTGAAAGTACATATAAGAAGCATTGTCATCTCGAGATCTCATCTCTCACTCCACCCATAGAAGAGAACACCCCTCCAGCTACCAGCAGGCAATGGGTTTTGCTCCCTAAAGAAACTGAACCAGAAACTGGATTTAGGGACAGGTACTCTCTAGGGCAAGGCAGGTGAGGTACCATTATGAAAACACTGGGATTAAGAGAGAGTCTAGATAAGGAAGAGTGTGAGATCCTTTAGTATTCTTTCCCCACTCAGGTTACAGATTCTAGAAAGCAGCATTACCCATACTCACCCCCATCAGGATGGAGATTAGGAAACCCTTTTAGGGACAAGACCAAGAGAAAAGGTCCATCGATACTAATGTTTGAGGGTCATCAAACCAAATGGTCCAGCTCTCTCCCTGTGGCCTCTCCACTTAAAACTGAGATGTTAACAAGGTCACCCTATGCTCATAGAAATTCTTACTAGATTTTTAGTATCTCCTTTTTAAGTAAGAAAGACTGACAAATATTCGTCCATCCATTCATTCAATCAACAAGTATTTGTTGACCAATTGCTGTTCTAAAAAATGAGACACCCTGGGGCACCTGGATGGCTTAGTCAGTTAAGCATCTGACCTCAGCTCTGCTCAGGATCTCGTGGTTCATGAGTTTGAGGCCAGCATTGGGCTCTCTGCTGTCAGCACAGACCCTGCTTCAGATCCTGTCTTCCCCTCTCTACCCCTCCCATTTGCTCTTCCTCACTCAAAAATAAACATAAAAGAAACCCCTCTTCCTTGGCCCCAGTCCGTGGCCTATTACACCCTCCATAAAAAGAGAGAGAGAGAGAGAGAGAGAGACACCTCAGTGAACAAAACTTCTTAACCTGAGAAGCAACCTACACAAATGAAAAAAAAAAAAAAAAAAAAGAATAAACATTAAGAAAAAATCTACAGTTAATACACTCACAGACATAAGAAGATATTTTGTTCCTTACACATGACCAGTTTATTATTAAAAAGGCAAAAGGGAACATTTAGATAATAACAAAAAGCCTTTGGAAATTAAAAAAATATATATATTACAGACTCTAAAACCACTAAACAGATTAGAAAGTTGAGGAAATAGCATGAATAGAAAAATAAAAATCAGACAGAATAACAGAGAAGTGATAGGAAAGTTACTTAATACACTTAGTCTAGCCAACATGAATTACAGAAAGGGAAAAAAAGGAGGAAAATGGAGCTGAAGAAATTATTTTTAAATTACATGAAAAAATAAAATTGCAGAACTAAAGAATATGCGTTTTCACAGGAAAGGTATGCAAAATGCTCACCACAATAAAGGATCTCCCCTGCCCCCCACACACACACAAAGGCACATCATTTGTGAAATTGCAAAACAATAAAGATAAAAAGAATTATGCTAAAAGCTTTGAAAGTGAGGGAAGAAAGTTCAGGTCTTCGTGTGAAGGACCAAAATGATAATGACAATGGACTTCTCAATAGCACAAGAAGCTAGAAGAGCAAGGAATAGTGTCTTAAAAATTCTAAGGAAAATTTACTTGCAACTGAGAAGCTAAATCCATACAATTACCAATCAAATGTGAAGGTAAAATGAGCAGTTTTCAGATTTGCAAGATCTCAAAGGCCTATTTCCAAAGCATCTTTTCTCAGTGATAAATTTAAGAGAATTTATCTCTTCAGTAGTAGCAGATGATAGGTAATGTACGTAGGAAAACAACAGCTCTATAAACCTATTATTTGGTAACTGCTATGTTTATATCAGAAGAGATAAAGAATTGAAAGTGTTTTCCTCTGGAGCTTGGAAAATGAGTGTGTTATGTCTAGTGCAGGAAATTGTGGTTTTGGTTTGGGCCTTTGAATCCTCTGCCTTTTTAAACTATGTGTAGAATATATATATATAAATAAAATTAAACAAAATATATCCTACAGAGGACTACATGATCCAATTACCCCTCTTACCAGAATAAGAAACTCTAGTATACATTATATAAATTGGAGCCATAGAATTCCAATCATCTTTTGGAATTGATTTGTGTGGTTTGGAAAAACATTTGTTACTGTGACTTTAATTACTTGAACAAATTAATGCTCACAAAGCAATATAAGAAAATCCCAAAGATTCATATTCTCTGTAAAGCACAAAGTCAATAAAACATATTTCCAAAAGGTATACAATTTACCACACTTCTTTTTTTTTCTTTAAAAATTTTTTTTTAATGTTTACTTATTTTTAAGAGAGAGAGTGAGACAGAGCATGAGCAGGGGAGGGCCGGAGAGAGAGGGAGACACAGAATCGGAAGCAGGCTCCAGGCTCTGAGCTGTCAGCACAGAGCCCGACGCGGGGCACGAACCCTGAACCGTACCACATTTCTTAAGGACACTCCATAGTCATTTTATAGCACGAATACTGAGATGACACATGACTTGACCTTCTTCACAGAACTGAGTTCTTTGGTTCCAAACATGATGCTTCTTGGTGATAAAATGTTGTTAGTTAATCATAGGCTTACGATTAAACCAAAGGTGACTTCTAGGCAACAAGAAGGTAATAATTAATAGGACTACTGAGGAAATCAGGCAGGAATTGCTCAGTCTTGTTTAAAACAGAAGAGCCAGATAAACGCAGTAACAAAGGACTAAGCCACGTTTATACTGCGTTAGTTACGCCAAAGTGGTAATTATTTTGGAAAGACATATCAACCTAGAGTGAATTCTGATTGACATGAGCAACAGATGGCTTCTTTCTCTCTTCAAAAATTGTCACGTGATTCGTTTATAGAATGACAGGTCTTGTTTAGAATGAGCACTTTTATTTATACCAAATATTTCTGGTATATGTCAGAAACCATGATACCCGATAAAATAGGTCTTTGGCTAGCTTCTTCAGTGAAGCTTTGGCCAGATCCCTCATCATTTTTCTTTTTTTTTTTTTTTTAATTTTTTAACGTTTATTTATTTTTGAGACAGAGAGAGACAGAGCATGAATGGGGGAGGGTCAGAGAGAGAGGGAGACACAGAATCTGAAACAGGCTCCAGGCTCTGAGTTGCCAGGACAGAGCCCGACGCGGGGCTCGAACTCACGGACTGCGAGATCACGACCTGAGGCGAAGTCGGACACCCAACCGACTGAGCCACCCAGGCGCCCCCATCCTTTTTCTATTTGGTCCACACGTTTCATTTACCTTGGGTAATTGGGTAATATGGTAACAGTGTATATGCCCCTCTAGAACACTGAGGACATTTTCCAAAAGCTGGCACCATACCATATTTCTTACTATACAAGAGAGCTAGGGTGATAACTTGGGGTGCAAATAACCATATGACTGCAGGCTGTCTATATCCAAATCAGAAAGTATAAGAAATAGGGTTTTCTTTATGCTATACAGGAGTTGAAGAAGAGGGCAACTTGGGTGGTTTGGCCGTGAGAGGAGTAGAAAACACAGGCAAAAGAAAGGAATGAAGTTACTCTTCTGCACATAGTGTTAATTGTTTGATCGTATTTTTTAAACAATAATAAATTGTGACTGCCATGCAAACGTTTAGCATCTAGTAGAAAATTCTTGCTACCCTGGAAATTACTCCTAGAATTTGTTCTCAGCTGTTCAAACATATTCACTGAGAAGTATTCCTTCGAAAATACTTATTGAGCTCTCCCTACGTACCAGGCATTTTTAGAAGGGCTAGGAGCAAAACTGTCCACGAAGTAAGAGACAATATTTTCTGCTCTAATGAAGTTTATATTCTAACAAGGCTACAGGGAGGCTAACAATAAATCAAATAAATAAGTGAAATACATATTATGCAAGAGGAAGGCAAGTATGAGAACAGGATAAAAAAGAGGAAACTGTGTTAATATTTTTAGAAAAAAAGAAAATTTCATATTCGATAGGAAAAATCCAGTCATCAGAATGAACATCTACACCCAAAGTTTTGCACTTTTTGCTGTCGATTTACTACCACCACCACCACCATAACTAACACACACGAATTCTCAAAAGCTTTGTATTTCATGTTATATAGAGATGATTAGGTAGAGTATAATTATGTTGTAAAAATATGAAGAATAAATTTGCCTGCTTAGAAACACATGCCTTGATGAGTTTTAAATACTTAATTGGTCTAATAGTTTTAAAATATTTAATATGGTCCTTCCATATACATTTTCAGGTTTATAAAGTGGCTGGTGCTTTATTTCGCCTCATGAAAATACTGCAAAATTGCTTTTCAGAATAAATGAAGTCCTACACTGACTTCTAATTTAAGTTCATCAGAGCCTTAAAGGTAATTAGTAATTCAATATTTATTGTTATCTTGAGACACAAAGGCAAGCCCTCCTTAGGAAGTGTGCATGCGCACACTCAGAGACACGCGCTCACGTAGTTTTGAGCAGATTATTGAGAACGCAATCTTTCTGGCACAGAAGATATGTTTATACCAAACTAAGAGGTCCTTAAGGGAAATAATAGGTGTTTCTGAAACTCTCCTGGAGAACACAGTGACTGCGGTAAATGCAGACTTAGCATTCAATGAAGGTTTGATGATGAATGAATATGAATGAATTCAGATCCGTGTTCTTGACTGAAAACTAAAGTGACCTTTTCCCCATGTGCTTGAATAAAAAGATGCTTAATTATGACTGTTGCTTCCATAGTTTTTAGACTCTAAAACACAATAACCAGATCAATTTATCACCAGACCACTTTTCATGATGCAGCATGATTTGTTCAGGATTGAGAACTAATGGCTTCTTCCAGCATAGACCTTCAGATTCAAAAATAATCTATTTACAGGCATCAGCCTGACATCCAATTTCAGTTCCTATAGAAACACATTAGAGAAAATGGGTGTTTTTTTAAGAATTGTTTTCCCTGACATGTGTTGCAGTGTGATATTTACACTGCTGTCTGTGCTCATTATGGATTGCATTGATTATACGGCAGGACTGTCATTGTAACTGAGTGGTTTATTCTTCCCTGGGATGGTAGCACAAATGAGGTAGTCGAAGTTACCTCAATGTGCCCTATTGCCTGAGAAAAATTTTCACAAATAAAATCTAATCAACTTTTCTGTCCCTGATTGAACCGCACACATCGCCAAGACAAAGGTCACTAACAGGGACTTTTATTAATTAACTGTAGACATCAAAAATTAAGGGAATGATATATTGCTGTCAAGCAATGGACTAGGAGAAGGTGAACCCTATTTGTGCAAAATCAGGAAATCCAAGGTTATACTAGTCAGTGCCTTCAGGTTCTAAATCTCCTATGTATTTAAAGACTTTCTTAAATAAGTGAGAATGGCCAAACAAAAAGATTTTTATAACTTTTATATAAAAAGACTTTTATGACCTTTGGTAGGAATATTTTCTGATCCTAAGGGAAATGTTGGGTATATTTGACTATGTTTATAACATCAAAAACATCATTCAGAGATAGAACACATAAGCCACAGGGTGGGAGAATATATTAGCTATTAACCTCACATACAACAGATGAAGACTTTATATTTAGTTTATATACCAACTGACAAAAAAATAGGACAATGGCATATCAGTTTTCATACATGAGGACAGAAAGGCTAGCTAAGTGGCCAATAAGTGTAAGGCCATACAATGTATATTACAGCAGCAAAATAGTACTATGATTATCTAAAGAATGGCTACAAGGAAAAAGACTGACAGAGCAGGCATGGCAAGGATTTAGACCAAGGGAATCTCTTATATATTTCTGGAAGCAGAGGAAATTAATACAGTCACTTGGTAAAACATTTGGCACTATCTACTAAAGACGAACAGGCACAACTACTCCTACTCAGAACCCCACACCTAGGTATATAATCCACAAAAATGTATGTGTGTGCATATGCACAGACAGGTGTTTACAAGAATAATCACAGTGCCCTTATTTTTAAAAGTCAAGACTGGGAACTACTAAGATATACCATCAACAGTAGAAATGGAAAAAAAAAAAAGGTGTATGTACATACAGTGAAATGGACAAAAAATAAAAATATAGTATCACATAACCTGGATGAATCCTACAAATACAGTGATTATGAAAGAGCCTCCAGGATTACATACTATATAACCCCAGTTTGCTGAGCTCCATTCAAAACATAACAAATAAAACATAACAAATTAAACAGTATATATCCCAACAATGGAATAGTAAAAATATGAGGAAAAGCAGAAAAAATGAACCATCACAGCAGCCAGATTAGCTGTTATTCTTAGGTGGTAGGGAAGAAGTTGTGGCAGAAAATTTTTGGAGGACTGATGATTTCTCTTTCTTGAACCGATTGGTTGTTATCTGAGCCCTCACTTTATAATGATCTCTTAAACTTTACAATTGTTTCACAAACTTCTCTGTATGTTGTTTCACAACAAAAAGATCAAAACATACAAATGTCTAATGTATATATTTTAAGACTTCAACTTCATTAGTCATCATAAGAATACTAACTAGGTAAAGCATCAACTTTATATTTAATTTGCTAAAAATTAAATTACACATAATACTGGAAATTGTGTTATGCTATCAGTATTACCAAATACTGTTAGTGAATATGCTGATCAAAAAAATTCTGGAAGGGGCCCCTGGGTGACTAAGCTGATTAAGCATAGTCTTGGTTTGGGCTAAGGTCATGACCTCATGGTTCATGAGTTTGAGCCCCATGTAGGGCTCTGTGCTGAAAATGCAGAACCTACTTGGAATTCTCCCTCTCCCTTTCTCTCTGCCCCTCCCCCACTCACTCTCCATCCCTCTCTCTCTGAAAATAGGTAAAGATATATATTTTTTAATTCTGGAAAATGATTTGACAATCTATAGTAATTGCTTTCGTATATTTGTCCTAATCTAATTCTAGAAATCGCAAGGTATTAACCTAAAATGAAAAAAAAATGTATATCTAATAGATTAATCATTGTATGAATGATTTATAGAAGCAGCATTGGAAACCAAAGGGCCAACAAAGGGGAATATTGTAATTCATTAAACTGACAATTACATTTTAAATACATTTTTGACCATTATGTATGGAAAACTGCCATCATACATACAATCATACAATGTTGAATATGCAGGAAATAATTTGCTTGGAAACATAAAATATGCTCAACGTGGTCTCAATGTTTGGTCCTTCCCAAATTCACATGTCGGAATCCGAAAGCCCAATGTGATGATGTTAGGGGGTGAGGCCTTTGGGATTTGATTAGATCATTAGACCATTTGATTAGATCATTAGAACTTTTACGGATGGGATTAATACTCTTATAGAAGAGATCCTACAGAGGTCTCTTGACCCTACTTCTATGTGAAGTTATAAAGAGAAGCCTATGACCCAGAAGTGGGCCCTCACCCAACCACATGGGCATTCATATCTAAGACTGCCAGCCTTCAGAACTGTGAAAAATAAATTTCCATTGTTATAAACTACTCGACCTGTGGTATTTTGTTACAGCAGCCCAAACAGACCAAGATAATGCCAAAATGTTAACTTTGGCATATTCTGGCAGTGTAAATATGGACTGGTTTTCTTCACCAATTTTTTGCTCTTTCCTACTTTATGTACTACACATAAATCATTCCCATAATCTGAAACAATGAACAAAAACATATAAACATGATTCATCTGACAATTTTATTTTACCTTTTATTTCTTTATTTCCAGTCAGAATGCATTTTCTTTTACATTTTCTTTTTTTTCCTTTTGGCCAATTGTACTGGCTACAACCTCCAGTACAGAGTTGAACAGAAGTGGCAAGAATAAACATTCTTGACTTCTTCCTCATCTAAGGGAAAAGCATTCAGGCTTTCACCATTAAGTAAGTTTGATGTAGGTTTTTCATAGCCCTTTGTCAGGTTTAGAAATTTTCCTTCTGTTCCAAGTTTTTTGTGAGGTTTTATCATAAATGCATCCTGGGTGTTATCAAATGCTTTATTCTCTATATTTAGAAGATCATGTGTTATTTGTTCTTTATTCCAATAATTTGGTATATTTAATTAATTAAATTTCAAATGTTAAGCAAATTTAAATTCCTGGGATAAATCCCACTTAGTCAAGATATATAACCCTAGTTATGTTGCTGGATTTAGTATGCTAATATTTCGTTGATGATTTTTGCATCAATGTTAATAAGGGATTCTGATCTGTTTTTGCTTTTCATATGATATTTTTATCTGGCTTTGGTGTCAAAGTAATATTGGCCTTACAGAATGAATTACGAAGCATCCCTTCCTTCTCTATTTTCTGGAAAAGTATGTAGCGTTTGAGAAGAAAATTCTCAAAACTACTAGGCAGTAGTTGTGGTGAGACACAGACCTGGATACAGAGTATGCGATGAATCACTCGAGCTAAAGATTTATTAGAACTTATGCTTAAGTAACCCCTGAATGAGGTTGGGACAAACTCTCTTTAAATACCTTTTAGAAAAATATATAAAACTAAAAGTAGTTTTAAAGAGAAGATATGACTGAGTCTTGCCCAGTATAGACAAGTGAAAACCAAAAATTGTTTAACGAACATCGATCTCTTTCATTAGAGAGACAGACATGTCTATAAAATAGATGTGAAGAAAAGTGGCTTGAAGCAAATATTTTGGATATTTTTTTACAATAAAAATCACATTAATATTATTTCATTTCTAGCCCCATTTCCTTAGCTTCTTCAGTAGAAAAGCAGGAATGTGGGTGCTTGGTAGAAAAATTTGTTTTTTCATTTTTACTGTTTTCCTCATGCCCGAACGTGAGATATAAAGCGAGTTAGTAGGATTAGAATGTTACGTATATCCAATTTAAGGTACACTTTCGTATTATTTACTTCCCAGCACAGGTTGATAGTATGGCCTAAGTAGTGAGAACATAGAGCACAAGATAATTCAATCAAATTCTGTTTACTCTATTGTCAACAGATCCTCGACTCCACACTAAACAATTCTCCTCTGGAGGGATAAAGCATTTTCTCTAAGCAGACATAATCAAATCCCAGAGTAGCAGCAGTATTTCTTTCTATTGTTACCAGAAAAATTAGGGGAGAACTATGGTTCTCCAGTCCCGATGTTTTATACGGTGTTTACCACATTTTACCGAGGTTGCAGAAAAGAAATTTGACTCGTAAATAGCTCTTCAATGCGTTTATTTTCGAGCTCACCCTATCTTCAGGGCGGTCATATATTATCAGTGTGCCACAGTTACCTAAACATCTTTCATAGAAATTGTCTATGCTGAAAGGACAGATAGATTTGGTCTCAAGATTAGACAATGCCTCTTCTCAGAATTTACTTTTAGGAATACACGTCTGAAGGCTCAATGCTAACGCACGCCCACGTGGACACTATTATATGCACATATACACCATACACACACACACACACTATTTACATACACATGGACACTCTACTTACATATATACATTTGGATAAAACTATTTTTCATTTTGTTCTGGTAAATAACCTCTTAGGACACATTAAGTATCTGCTGATTTTTCTCTTTGTGGTGAACTAGGAAATTGTGCAGTAAGGAGGATGTAGCTTAATTTTTTTCTCATTCCCCAAAGGTAGTTATCTCATGCCCTAAGCTGCAGATTTAATTATCTACATCTTTCCCATGCTTACTTTGCAAAGTAGGGCTATTTTTAGCAATCATTTAATCTTCTCTTGAATCCGGTTACGGTATTTCCATATCCTCTTGGAACTGCAAAATCTACAATGTCATCACATAATGTACTTGGGACAGGGGGCTATTTATTCTAAAATCACTTTAAGTTTTAGCTAGATTAATTAGTTCTGTCAAATAACACTATTATTTCATGTAATGCCTTAGCTTATGCATTTTTCTCCAGTAGAGATAAAAACAGGCAAAAGGGCTTTAAGCTCTTTAATAAATACTAGAGAAGAATGTTCTTATCGGGATAAAAGAGTTATAAGTACAAATTTTGAATTCACATTAACTCTTCCATTTTCCCCTTGATTACATCCAGCTCGTTTAAAAGAAATTCTGATAAAATTTGTTTTGTTTTTTTTTACCCAATGGAAAATAATTTTTCATAGTAACTTTCACTAACTTTGGTGAGAGACAATTCCATCTCCAAGTAAACGACATGAATTTGTTTTAGTAAGCGTGGACAGAGTACCCACCATGTGTGAAGAGGCACCTGTAGTAATGGTAAGTAAACTTTGGATGCTAGTTGAAAATTAATGAATGCAAAACAATTTTCTCCTTCTGGTATTCAATATCACATTACAAAGCCGTATTATTGCTGAAGAAGTTATGCACCCACTATTTTTAAAGAAACACTATGTTGAGGTTAAACTCTGCCACACATTTCATATGAACATAAATAATAATAATAATAGGAATATGGCATTGTTTTAAACTCTTTATAGATATTACTTTTTGAAGTTTATTTATTTATTTTGAGAGAGAGAGAGAGAGAGAGAAAACACAAGTGCACAACTGGGAAGGGGAAGAGAGAGAGGGAGAGAGAATACCAAGCAGGTTCTGTGCTGTGTGCTATCTTTGCAGAGCTGGATGGTGGGGTTCAATTTCCCGAACCATAACATTATGATCTGAGCCAAAATCAAGAGTCAGACACAACTGATTGAGCCACCGAGATGCCTCTCTTTACAGGTATTGTTACATTTAATCCTGTAACTTACTTATTTTAAGAACCCAGATTACTATTGAAACAACTGAGTCATGAAGACACTAAAGTAAATTTCGCATGTTTATAGAACTCTCAGGAATTTACTTTAACCTTTCAAAATTAACACTTGGGCACCCTAACTCCAGAACCCACACTCTTCGGCCCATAAGCTTTTTTTTTTACCTTCAAACATGATAAATCTTCAAGTTTATTAGCTTGCAGTTCAATAGTGGATATTTCTATCTTGTTATGTCTACCTGTTTCAAAAAGCATGCTCTACTGAAAAATTATAATATTATCCTCTTGAAAGTGTAAAGCTTCAAAATTATGAAGTGATGCATCATTTTAGAATCAGTAAAATTTAACTGGATAATTTTTTAAATTCAAAAATTTGTTAGTCACGACATAGAAATATTTCTTTTTAACGTGCAATTTGGTGCATGCAATTGAAGAAATAATAATTTAATCATTGTATTGCCCTTCATTTTTAATGAGAAATATAAAAATATCATATGACTCGCAAAAGTGAAGATACATAAAGTAGATTAATTTTGATTAAATAATCTCTTAACATCTTTCCAAGCTCTAAGATCTAGGACAATAAATTTATTAGCCTTAGTAGCAAATATGTATTATTATGATTTGGGGAGAAATAATCTCTGATAATTAGAAACCTGCAATGGTAATTTATAATATATTATAATGCAAAATAAACATAATTAAATAAAAGTTTTATTTGAATTAATTTAACCCTAAAACTGTGATCACTAATTTCAACAATATTAAGCACAGTAAAAAGCACTTCCTACTTAAATTCACATTTTTCTTAAAAACTGTATTGGCTTGCTAGGACTGCCATAAAATATCACAGACAGAGTGACTTAGACAGCAAACATCTATTTTCTCACAGTTCTGGAGGTTAGAAGACTAAGATCAGGGTGTTTTAGCAAGTTTGATTTCTTCTGAGGCCTCTCTCCTTGGCTTATAGGTGGCTAGCTTCTTGCTGTGTTCTCAAATAGTCTTTTCTCTGTGTATGACCTCCCTGCTGTCCCTTTGTGTGTCTAAATTTTCCTGATCTTATGAGAGCACAAGTCAGATCAGGTTAGGGCCCACTTGTATGGCCTCAATTGAAATTAATCACATCTACCGTATCTACCTCCAAGTCAGTGACATTCTGAGGTACTGGGTTATCAGGGCTCCAACATAAATCGGGCCAAGCAGACACAATTCAGCCCATAACACTGACTTTTATTCATATAACAAAGAGAGAACTAGTATAGCATATTGAGTTAGTTTGTATGAATAAAGACTGCAAAACTCTTAAAAAGTGGTGAAAATGGATGATGAAGTAATCTTTTTTGCATCACGATTCTAGAGTTCTTTAGTAAATGAATTCCCACTGTTCCAGGATCCTCTTCCCACTACACTGACAGTACAAATGGTATTTGCTCAGATGGTTGTCAGTTTGTTCTATAGGGGCAGCTTATACTGCTTACTTCGACACAAAGATGGGCTCTCCTTATCTTGCAAAGCCTTTATATATATTTGATTTCTAAAACGTAGCCCATACATAAAAGTAAATACAAAACTGGGACACCTGGGTGGCTTAGCCGGTTAAGGGTCCGACTTCAGTTCAGGTCAAGATCTCATGGTTCGTGAGTTTGAGCCCCGTGTCGGACTCTGTGCTGACAGCACGGAGCCTGGAGCCTGCTTCGGATTCTGTGTCTCCCTCTCTCTCTGCCCTTCCCCCAGTCACACTCTGTCTCTCTGTCTCTCTCTCAAAAATAAATAAGACAATAAAAAATTTTAAAAAGAGTATATACAAAACTATTTACTATATGTGTTTCTGGGTCTTAGAAATTTTAATTATGCTCATATCACCCCTGCCAAGAAAGAAAAAGGGAGAGACATTTAGGGAACAATTATATTAAGGAGAGGTAGAGTGAAATCTTCACAGAGATGATAATAATACAATCAGATTTTCTTTAGCTTTCAAATCACTCATAATATTAGTCAGCAATAAAACTTTTTTGAAGGCAACTTACCAGTACCTATTAAAATCTAACATCTAATAATATTCTTTGACTTTAGTCTGGCTACCTCACATCTATAAGTTTAATAGAATTTTGAGTTTTACATGTGCATTTTATGCTTGTGTGGATTTTCTTATTTTCCTACAATGAATTTATATTGGCAAAGAAATATTTCAAATTATTGGTTACTTGAAATATTCTGGACTTCAGATTTTTTTCTAAGTTTGCGAAACCACTGTAAAGTTAAGAGGCAGCAACTACAATTACCATTAGAAAATAAGTTTCAAGACATCAGACATTTAAGGGAAAGTAAGTTGAAGGGCGGCTGGGTGGCTCAGTTGGTTAAGCATTGGACTTTGGCTTAGGTCATGACCTCACGGGTTCATGACTTTGAGCCCCCACGTGGGGCTTCTGCATCGGGTTCCATGCTGACAGCTCAGAGCCTGGTATCTCCCTTTCTCTCTGCTCCTTCCCTGCTCATTCATGCTGTCTCTCTCTCTCTCACTCTCTCTCTCTCTCTCTCAAAAATAAGCATTTTTAAAAATTAAAAAAAAGAGAGAAAGCAATTTGAATCCTTAGAGGTACTCTTTCCCACATATAGTAGATGCTAAATAAATAGCTCTTGAATGGATGAATGAGTGAATGATAGCATGCATATCATAATATGCCAATGTAGTCCTGTCGCTGTCATCACAAATTTATTTTTAGTGGTCATACATCAAGTATTTTTAATTAATATCTTGAGTAAATTCAACTTATAAATAAATAACCATATATACCTAACAGTGTCTTGCACTTATGTGCAGTCATACATTGCCATAGTTAAACCTTGAACTTGTCATCATCAGAAAGTGTACTACTTCCAAACCCTAATTTTAATGTTTATTTGTTTTTGAGAGACAGAGAGAGACAGAGCACGAGCGAGGGAGGGACAGAGAGAGAGAGGGAAACACAGAATCTGCAGCAGGCTCCAGGCTCTGAGCTATCAGCACAGGGCCCTATGCGGGACTCAAACTCACAAACCCTGAGATCATGACCTGAGCCAAAGTTGGAAGCTTAAGTGACTGAGCCACCCAGGCGCCCTTCCAAACCCTAATTTTAAAGTCCCATTTTCCTCCAAGTCCACATATTCAAGGAAAACACTATTTCAATTTCATTGACAATGATTTTTTTTTTTTCTCACCTTCCTTATTCCTAAATACTTCATTCCTAGTCTTCTGGAAAATTCTTCTCTTTATATATGACTTACCTCTGCATTCTCTATGCTAGTTGGCTTAGTAGCTAAATATTGCAGAGGAAAAAAAGCAACACCAAAACCTAATTGGTACCACTACTACTCACCATTTAAGTTCTCATGTCCTAAGTGTCCATTTCATAATATTCTTTGTACTCAAACTCCCATTTGCCTTTAAAACTCTATCTCAACTGATGACATCATTCATACTGCGTAT